>NC_134781.1:5283980-5346480 GCF_046742065.1 Oratosquilla oratoria | reverse complement strand
CGTTACTCCAACTCTCGTGGGCGGGGAGTTGGGTGTGTGTGTGCGTGTAAGGTCACGACATTACCCATAGATCGGTCATACGAGCTCTGAGCTCTCTTCCGGGAGGGAAATAGCTGTCGGTCACGAGTCCAACACGTGATCCAAGGACCAAGGTGAATCACATGGTCGTACCCACAAGACACGGACCAACCTGTTACTAGCTGCGCAATGACACCCCTCGGGCTTGCGTATATGATCCATTCTCTCTTAAAAATAGAAAAAAAATAGTTAGATAAATAAATGAATAAACAAAGATAGATATGAAAACAATCAATTAATTAATATGAATATCAACTTAAGAATATAGATAAATAATTAGTGAATTGGGCTATAGCTACATACGTATGATAAAGATGGACAACTATTTCATTTCAAGAAGTTAAATCCGCGTGGCTATCCCTTCCGCTGAGATTTACACCAGTCGTCTATTCTAGCCGTCGCCACGTGATTCTATTCAGCTAACAATAACTTCCGTCCCACCTTCCCATCTTTCGGTCTTATCTTAGAACAGAAGAACATAAGAATGGAGGAGACTACAAGACACCAATAGGCCTACACTAGCCGGTTCCATATTCCTTCCCACCTGTCATTCCCATCCACAAAGTTATCTCACCTTCTCTTAAAACACACAATAGTTTCAGCGCTCACTACATGGTTAACTAAGTCTATTCCATTCGTTAGACAGTGTGTTGGTAAATCAGTTCTTCGCCATTTCCTTCTCAAACCTAAATCTGTCAAGTGCAAAACGATTACTTCTAAATGAGCTCTTCCGTTGCGTCTCACGAACGGAGTCATATCGCTGGCGTCAGGCGACTTCATCCAGCACAGGGAGGAGGACCCCCCGGCGGCAGAAGAAGGTTTAAGACATATTTTGTACACGAACCCGTCACCCTCGCACAGCGGCTCCCGACCTTCGTCCAACCCCCAACCCCCACACACACACTCACATACGACTCGGTGGCGCGGTTGGTAGAGTCCCAGACTGTTAGTACGGCGGTACCGGTGGTACTGGGTTCGAATCCTGCCCAGGGCTGAAATTATTTCAGTATCGCTGCGCTCCGAGTCGTTACTCCAACTCTCGTGGGCGGGGAGTTGTGTGTGTGTGTGTGCGTGTAAGGTCATATCAATACCCATAGATCGGACATACGAGCTCTGAGCTCTCTTCCGGGAGGGAAATAGCTGTCGATCACGAGTCCAACACGTGATCCAAAGACCAAGGTGATTCACACACACACACACACACACACACACACACACACACACACACACACACACACACACACACACACACACACACACACATCTGTTGCCACACCTTTCCAGCACACTTGTGGAGCCAGCCAGCCAGTCAGCCAGCCAGCCAGCCAATTAGTACAGAGCACCTTGCATAGATACGGCAACGCCGCGGGCAGTTACACGACTTCTACTATACCACACTTGTGAAAGAGTATTGCAGAAATGTGGCAACGTCAGAGTCACAGAGGTCCAAAGAGTACAGGCTGGGGAATAAGTGCTTTACTGGGATTCGATTCAAAACACACACACACACACACACACACACACACACACACACACACACACACACACACACACACACACACACACACACACACACACACACACACACACACATATATATATATATATATATATATATATATATATATATATATATATATATATAAAATTTCTCCCTCAATTTTTCAGTCCTCAAAAGTTAAGCATCGAATGCCTTCGTCAGAGCTTTTGCCCTTATTTTTGTCGCTACGCGTTGATTCCACGGGACTCGAATCGCCATCCATCCATCTGACTTCTCGCCTCCAGAAGCCGGCGCCCTGGTCCAATCAGCCACTACACTCGCTGGACATAATTCCAAACCTGTGAAATGACTAGTGACCCACTAAAACATTTTATTTAGTCTAAACAGGAAGAGTAGGTAAAGGGGCAGGGGGGGGTGAGGAAGAAGCTGAGAAAAAATATTAAATAAATTGATAAAAAGGCATTTGTCTTGAAATCAAGACGGGAGATAAATTCGTTCTATTTATTTGTTCATCTATCTATCTTTGTGGATCGAGTGGTGTGGTGAAGCAAACTAGTGAGAGGGATATGTGGTATAAAGGTGAAGAAACATTACAGCTGTGGTATAAAGGTACCACTGCATTACATGCTATGGTATCCCACTCCCCATCACCCACCTTCAAACCAGATTAAAATCACACAGCGGCTCGTCACCCTTCCCCTGTGCATGCCCGGCATTTCGTGATTCCATTCTTTCTGGTGCCGGGTTATTTCATTGAGTTTAGGGGAACCGATAGTAAGTTAGGTTAGGTCAGGTTATTTTCCAAGTCGTATCTTATCACTATCAACAATATGTCTCCTGTGTTTTAGGTTAGGTTCCTAATTTCCTTACGTTAAAACTAGAGCGTGTGAACCCTGAACCTCATGGCGCCACCGAATAGCAGTAAAGGTAGACACAAGGCTCTCGGTCAGCTTTGGGATCATCCTGCTACACAGACGCCGCCGCCGCCGCCGCCGCCGCCGCTGACGCCGGAGCAGTTCGGTGACGTGACAGCGCGACGCGCGCGCGCGCCCTCCTCTCCTTCCCTAGGCTGCAATTACCCTGAATGAAAGAGTGTTCGTGCGCCGAGTCCAGTTCGATCGACCTCTCCTGGCACTTGGCGCTTGGCGTCCGGCGCCAGATCTGCCTGACGACAGATCTGCCTGGAATGGCTCACAAATATACAATGCGTGGGAACCTTGACCGGCGTATCCTGGGCCGTCGGAGACATCTTGAAGGGACAATGTCAACACGTGAAAGCACAACTGATGTGTCATTCTCCTGTTGTCACAGGTAGACTCCACTTGGAAGCCCTTTTCCTTTGTTTACCCTCACGAAAAACAAAAAAGGTGAGGGAGTTACACCAAGAGACGCTTAGTTGCTGGAAGGTGACTTTAATCGGCACAGTGGGTGGGGGGTAACACCGCAGCGAGGAAGAAGTGAGACTTGCAGCGTTTCCGAGGAACAGCACCTGGAAGGGAGGCGAGGGAAGGAGAGAAGAAAGGAGGGAAGGAAGGAAGGAAGGAAGGAAGGAAGGAAGGAAGGAAGGAAGGAGGAAGGGAAGGAGGGAAGAAAGACAGGAGAGAAAGAAGACAGGAGAGAGGGAGGGAAGGAAGGGGAAGGGTGGGAGGGAGGTAGTGGGGAGGGAAGAAAGGAGGTAGGGAGGGAAGGAGGGAGGGAAGAAGGAGGGAGAGAGTGGGGAGGGAAGAAGGGAGGTAGGGAAGAAAGAAAGGAAGGAGACAGGGGCGAGGGAAGGAAGAAAGGAGAGAGGGAGCGAGGAAAAGAAGGAAGGAAAGAGGGAGGGAGAGAAGGAGGGAAAGAAGGAAGGAGAGAGGGAGGGAGGGAAGGAAGTAAGGAAGGAGAGAGGGAGGGAAGGAAGTAGAGAGGGAAGGAATGAAGGAAGGAGAGAGGGAGGGAAGAGAGGTGAGAAGGAGGGAGGGAGGGAAGGAAGGAAGGAGGGAAAGAGGGAAGGAAGGAGGGAAAGAGGGAAGGAAGGAGGGAAAGAAGGAGAGAGGGAGAGATGGAAGAGGGGAGGGAAGGAAGTAAGGAAGGAGGTTGGGAAGTAAGTAAGGAAAGAGGGAGGGAAGAAGGAGAGATGGAGGGAAGGAAGGAGACAGGGAGGGAAGAAGGGGAGAGGGAGTGAAGAAAGGATATAGGAAGGGAAGAAGGAGAGAGCGAGCGAAGAAAGGAGATAGGGAGGAAATGAAGAAGAGGAGGGAGGGAGGGAGGGAGGGAAGGAAGGAGAGAAGGAGGGAGGGAAAGAGGGAGGGAAGGAAGAAAGGATGGAAGAAGGGAGGTAAGTAGGGTGGGAGGGAAGTAGGGTGGGAGGGAAGGAAGTATGGAAGAAAGAAGAAGAGAGGGAGGGAAGGAGGGAGAGAGGGAGGGAAGGCAGGGAAGAAGGAGGGAGGGAAGGAAGGAAGGAAAGAGGGAAGGAGGAAGAGAAGGAAGGAGAGAGGGAGGGAAGGAAGGAGGGAGGGAAGTAGGGTGGGAGGGAAGGAAATAGCGAGGGAGGGAAGGGGGAGGGAGGGAAGAAGGGAGAGAGGTGGGGAAGGCAGGGGAGAAGGAGGGAGGGAAGGAAGGAGGGAAAGAGGGAAGGAGGGAGAGAAGGAAGGAGAGAGGGAAGGAGGGAAGGAGAGAGGGAAGGAAGGAGGGAAAGAGGGAAGGAGGGAAGGATGTAGGGTGGGAGGGAAGGGGGGAGGGTGGGAGGGAGGGGGTGTTGGACACTTGGCCACCCACCCACTCACCTACCCGACCCAAGTCTCCGAAGTTGGATCGAAGCGCATTTGTCCGTTTCATCCACAAGAAGGAAGATATATTTCTTCTGGAAATAACGGGATAACAATGGTTCATATCATTCCAGCACCAGGTACCGAAGGCCATGTCACAAAAAAAAAAAAAAAAAAAAATTAACACATAGATGAATGAATAATGACAACAAATTCATCTTCAGATAAATGTTTTTTCAACTTGTGTTGAGACAAAAATATTTTTATCTGATTATTTAATTTCTTCCCTCGGCTTCCGGCCCTCGCGCAATCCATGAGGAGCCAGGCAGAAACTGAAGGAAGGTGGCAGACGGGAGAGACAGCAGAAGTTACCAAAACTGGATCAGCATTCCTCTACATGTGAAGAAATACTGTGACTCTGAGTCGTAGGGGTGTAATAGTAGCAATGGGTCACGACGTGAGCAAGAGAAGTCTATTGTTTGTTTCTGTTGCCATGGTTACCATTGGCACTTATTTATTTATTTATCTATTCAATTTCAAGTGACGAATTCGGACCTTTTGGAGACCAACGCATCTTAGGAAAACATCGAAGAAGTTTTTTTCTAAATCCAAAGCACAAAGTACCGCTGCGGACAACCTGAAGCTGACCCGTGAGATATTGATGTTATATACGCACCAAAGGTCCTTTCCCCCTTATATAGGGGGTGACCATGTCAAAGCACAGACCCATATCATAAACACAGAAACCCCATTCAACTAACCCCCCCCCCTCCCACACCTTTCATTATCTCAGTCCTTCGGGGATGAAGGGTCATCCCTGACCCCGCCACTCTTCTCGAGTCAAAGGCAGTGTTCTGAGGCGCAACTCTTCATCCGTACGGCGACCCCCCCCCCTGTATTCAACCCCTCATAATAAATGATGGGGTTGACGAAAAGAACAAAAGACTATTCCTTCGTGCCGCATTTTACCTTCACCCACTCAACGTCTTCTTCCATTCACTTCTACCTTTTGCATTCTCTCCTCCCTGCTTAGCAGACATAATACGTGCATCAAAAGCCCCCATCCACTTCAGTCTCCGTCTTCCTCTCGAGCTCACTCCTTCCACTTCTGCTGTCCATACTCGCGTTGCTCGTCTTTCCTCATTCATTCTTTCCACATGACTAAACCATCTGATGCACTCTACCCGAAAGCTCCCTCCCCATCCTAATTATTTGCTTCACCTTCCCGTTTCTCACTCTACCCATACTTGTAACGCCGATAATATTTCTCAAACGCCTCATCTCAAAAACACCGCGTCTCCTCCTCTCCGCTTCACACGACACCGTGGGTACAATCACTCCTTACAACCCTCTCTTTGGTTTCGCTCCCAAGTACCTATTTCTCATAACACTTTTCCTTGCACCCAAGCTCTTACTCGCCTCCTATAATTCACCTCCACCTCCACTCCTCCATTCACCGCCACATGCGAGCCTAGATAAGAACTCCCCACTTCCTCCAGCCTCTCATGCTTCACACATTCAATCTGCCGGCACCATCACTTGTACGCCACATCATTCAACCTTTGCCCACATGCGTTCGTAACTTTCTTCTTTCTCATACACTTCCAAATTTAGTTAACAACTGTTTGAGCCTCTAAACTCAGCCACAAGCACATAACTGATTCACTTCCTAAGTTCTTCCATTCATGATTCTTAACCAATTCCAAAAACTACGCAAATATATTTTTCGTTGCGGTTTCATAAATTCAACTATATTTGATATATATATATATATCACAAGAGATTTAATATATATAGAAATAGCTTACATACTCGGCAACAAAGTATATATTTGCACAGTTCTCATTTCATCATGAGTCACATTCAGGTGCCCGTGGTAAGTTGTAGTAATACGTCACAGCGACTCCTGTATGCTGACGTGACACCGGCGTTTCGATTAAGCTTAGGCCGCTTGCAGACGACTCCTACTTGATTCAGTCCAATGTGGTGACTAAGACGCTGCATTTTGCCGTGGTCATGGGAAAACGTTATACTGTATATATATATATATATATATATATATATATATATATATATATATATATATATATATATATATATATATACATATATGAAAAAGCGGCATAGAAGCCAAGAATTGAAAATACAAAAACTAAAATGCCCACAGAGTGCAGCTCCGGAAGGAATAGAGCGAAGATGTGTCTGATTCCAAGTCAAAAGCTGCTTGTAGACACGACGTAATGGCGTCATATCGGACAAGGAACCCTCAGGCAGCACGACTCCTAAACGAATAGTCCATACTGTAATGTGGATGGAACCATACAGAGGAAGAATTGCACTGATTCAATATATTGTATCAATAATATGGATCTATGTGTAGGGACTCCCGTCCACTTCGCTACCGAGAAGAGGTGCCACGTGCACGAATAAAATCGTCTGACAGTAGCCAGAAGAAAACAAGGATTGGGCGCAATTATGTCAACCTTCGCCACGTCACTCCTGCAAACTTCTCTACCTCGTCTCTCCATTTTCTGTCTGGGCTCCTTCCAAAGCTTATCTTTTGCTGTCCACTCAGCAACACATTTGCTCCATCTTTGATATTTCTTTTCCGTCTATCTCTCCCGTCTAGTTTCACTTTTGTTATCACAACTTATTTGATGAGGAACCTACACCTAGAGACGCTCAACTGCTGCCGGTCCCCGCAACCTCTCCTCTGGCTGTCCGAGCACAGAGTGTAATTATGATCACGGCTTTGGTCGCAGTTGGACGCCTCCTGGCATGCAATCTCCAACTTGTCTCCTTTTTTGCATTAGCGACACCCCCAACTTCCGTCTTCTTCGAAACCATCCTCAGCACTTCCCTCCAGCTCTCTCCCTCTCCAACCCCCACCTTGTTCTCTAGCCACAGACATTTCCTATGCATATCCACCACTCCCTATATGGAGGGGGGGGGGAGTTGAATGGATAAGTCATTTGGACACAATGATTTAGGGGCTTTGAAGACACCCCTACGGACTAGATTCACGCACCATTATTATACTATTGGGAACTAATCTCTATCTAAAAAAAAGAAGAAAAAAAAATCTGATCATTATCAACATCTTCTGTCCCTCCTTTATGCAAGTGACCTCCTTATAATTATCATCCCTTGACCAACTCCTCTATGACTCCACCTACTCTTCAACGTAATATTGCGCCCCACCCCTCCCCATGGAGAGAAGCGCTGGTTATTGACAACAAAGCAATACTACATTCTTTCCTTCCTTCCTTAGTCCCTACTTCCCTTTTTCAACGACTACGTCCTGAATTCCTTCGGTTTCTTCCCCTTATTCTTTGTTGATTTTCTTGTTCGGATTCCTCGCTTCCCACACGGGCCCTTCCCCTCACCCTCTCCCCCTTCTCCGCATTCCTGATCCTTCCTCTTGCCGGCCGAACTCGACACATTTTTCCATCGTCATCGACGGAAATGTCGAGGCCGACAGCGTGGCTTGGTCCTGCCCCCACCCCCAACCTCAGGATTTTCATTAAGGGTTCTCGAGTTGCTCTTTCGCGTATCCCACATTCAGTTCTGTTCTTTCGCCCCTTGTGGGTCACTTCAGCACTGAATAAACTCATCAGGAGTCTAATACCTACTACAGGTTTTCGGGTTGTGCACCCTCCTCTTCCCCCGTTTCCCTGTGCATCCCCCCATGGATGTCCTTGGACGTTGACAATTTTTTGACTTTTAAACGAAAACCGTTAAAATCACTTTAAAATTGCATCATACGACATGACGTCATCAGGCTCGATTGTCGACGCGTAAATTCCTTCTGTCTCTCTCATCGCCGTGATTCAAAGCTGCCTGACTGGCATCCTACTCGCTTCCACATGAGCTCATGCTGTCAGTTTTCCTTGCGAAGGGAACGCTTACGTCCCGTCGTTAGTGAGTCACCAGCAATTCTATTCTTGAAGACAAAATCGCGCGCC
Source organism: Oratosquilla oratoria (assembly GCF_046742065.1). NCBI lineage: Eukaryota > Metazoa > Arthropoda > Malacostraca > Stomatopoda > Squillidae > Oratosquilla > Oratosquilla oratoria. Next base: position 5,338,192 of record NC_134781.1, on the reverse strand, counting down.
GGCATCGTATCGCCTCTGGGTAAGGACCGACCAAGGAAGACGACATCAATAGCGCGCATGACATCGATAGGTTCATGAGGTCGACAAAGATATCTATGTTCAGCCTTCGGCGCCCTCGACATCACCGTCCTCCGGTCTCCCTCCCACTGGTTCGTATCCTCCGGTGAGTGGCTCGCGTGCCTCCCACCACCCGTCCACAGCGCCCCGGAACTTCGCCCGGCCCGACCAACGGAAGTTTCTTTTGTGGTGATGGGTGTGGTAGATCACCCACAAAATGCTAATGGTAGGGTGGTGACGCTCAGGAGGAGTATAAGGCGGTGCATCCACCCGGTGGCGTCACCAGAAGCCAGGCCGGCGGATGGGCACCTGGGAGTGGTCGAGCCTGTCGCCCTGGTGATAAGAATGAACTTCTTCCGGGTTGTTACCGTTCGGGTTGGCCGGAGAAGGACGGCTGCAACAGTGGGCGGGCGGTGGGCGTTGAAGTCCCCAGCCGCCCGATCGGTACTGTTTGAAGCTCGCAAGAATGCCACCTCGCCGGCTGTTTACGCCCCCCATCCCGGGGATGAGTGAGCTATGGACGTCGTAGATTAAGGTGTCTCGACGTGTTTCTTTTCAAAATCTTTTCTTGTGTAAACATGGCTGCCGGCGGCGGGCGACACCGCCTCCAGCTTTCACCCTGCGCTGCCGTGGGTGGGATGTCAAGGTGTTTCCTCCTAACTCCTGTTCTTGTGTAACGCTGTTTCACCTCCGGAGGTCGCTTCTTCGCTGAATAAAACCGTCTTACACTTAAGTTCGAATATTTTCCAATTAGTGAGTACTTTTGGGAACCTCTGAGCAAACCCCCCCTCCTACCCGAACCACAGGGATCCTGCCGTAGCTTCGACAGGCTGTTCTTCGCCACCTGGTGTAACGATGAAGCACATCGATAGTGAGTCGGCGGAACCCGTCTCTCGTATCGACAGTTATGACGTGAAATCTCCAACTTACCCAACACCTCATGACAGAACGACAGTACAACGCCACAAGTCTCACTGTCGCTCTGTCCTCACCAGTAATCTGGAGTCCTAGTAACTCTTTTTTTCTAACCTACGGAAGCCGTGGACTGGGCACCCGGCTACTCTTCACCCGGAGTCTTACGCCGTCAGTATCTCCGAAGGAGTAAAACATTTGGGTCCTCCTCTTCCTCCTCCTCCTCCTCACTCATATAATGCCTCTTTTACGGACTTCGTAATCGTTCCTCGGGAACTCCACTAGGTTGCTGTGGACTACGACAAGTGTCGCTACTTCCCTATGATCGCGGCGGGTGTCGGTGTGTGGGCCCTATGGCCGCTGTACGAACGACTGTGTGGCTCTAAGGGTGGCTCTCATCAATCACCTCTTGGAGTAGATGAGTCGTTAGTCCCTCGCCGCACGGCGTTCGCCCCCCCCCCCACTCCCACCGTCTCCAAGAGGGCCCCGCCCGAAAACCGTACACGTGAGCGTCCAGCAACAGCACCTCCAAAGAGGGAGGGGGAGAGGGAGAGGGAGGGGGAGAGGAAGAGGGAGGAGGAGCAAGGAGAGGAGAAGGAAAAGGATAATGTACAGTGGGGAGGGTGGAATAGAGGATGTGGAGGAGAAAGAGGAGGAGGAGTAGGTGAAGGAGAAGAAGGGGGAGAAGGAGTACGGAGATGGGCAGCAGAGGAAGGAGGGGGAGGAGGAGGAAAAGGAGGAAGAAAAGAAGGAGAAGGAAGTGGAGGAGAAGAGGAGGAAGAAAAGTAAGAAGAAAAGAAGGAGGAAGAGGAAGAAGAAAAGTAGGAAGAAAAGAAGGAGGAGGAAGAGGAGGAAGAAAAGTAGGAGGAGGAGGAGGAGGATAGTGAAGGAGGGACAGCAAACACAAAGCGGTAACGCTGTTGATCGGTGCGTTAGTCCCAATCTTCAGCTTGCTCAGTGCCATCCCTTTCAGCCGCCGAAGGCACTCAGGGGAGCACCATTGGGGGTGCCACACACGCGATGCTTACCGAGGAGGCAGTTAGGGCACCGAGTTAGTTTTGGCTAAAAAATCATCTTAAACCCCTCGGAGTCCTCATGGGGTTTCCTTCCCCGCTCTCACCAGAATAAAACCATTCAGCAGCAGTCAGAACAAACTTTCAACTAGAGTCTACTACTCAAAGAGATAATATTATGGACAGAAACACTTAGACTTTTTGCGGGAAGCAGCTCGTATGTTGTGATCAAGATGCCGCCAGGAGGTTTCATTCAGCTGAAAGAACCCCCCACCTCCACCCCACCCCCACTCCGCAGCCAGAGATGCATTATTCATATTCAAGTCTCCCCTGGGAGCGACCCGTGGGCCCACCCGGTGGCTGTGGCCGTATACCCTGGGGCCGCAAGTCCACTGGAATAGAGGTCCGTGGCTACGGAGCGACTGAGGCTCGTTTCACACGTATCGACTTTTCGCCGTGCGCCGTCCACGACACGACGTCGTGCTCTAAAATAACCATGGGTATCTATGGATGGTTTCACACATCACGACCACGTGTTAAAACGTCCATAGACACCCATGGTTATTTGGAAACACGACGTCGTGTCGTGGACGGTGCACGGCAAAAAGTCGATACGTGTGAAAGGATACTTACTGACCCCTTCCGTGTCGGATGTCACTCGCCTATCTATCCTTATTGTCGCCTGGCTCCTTCTGTAACAAGACAAGGTTGGTAACTGCAAGGCCAAGATCGTACGAGATGTCGCCCAAATTGACGTGACATCACGTAGCCCTCAAGCGATGTGTCATTCGGACCCGGGTAGATGGTTTTGATGTCACTCCTATGCCCTGGCACGCTGCACGCGCGGGCCAGAACGGCATTGAATCAAGGGAGGCGGCTGGGAGGGGGGAAGGGGACGGGGGTGGGGGTGGGGGGCAGTACCGTTTTCTGCAAAGACGAGCCGGTGGCCAGCCAGCCAGCCAGCCAGCCAGCCATCCGTAGTACGGTTTGCGGTATAACGACGACGGTCTGTCTAGTGGCTGCCGGCGGTTGCGGTTACTGCCTAAGTCATCTTAGACCGTCAAAGGGTGAGTTGGAGTTCGCTTTCAGGTGAATTACGTCGTCTGGTGACAGCAAGAACAAAATTGTTTCTTGGATGTCACTGACCCACTTCTCTTTCCGTAACGGGTGGCACTCTACCTCTTCTCTAGGATGCCGACGGCCGATTTTCACGAAGACTAATTAAAACCGGGGCCTTAAGGAGTAATACATACATATACACGCACACACACACACACGCACACACACACACACACACACACACACACACACACACACACACATATATATATATATATATATATATATATATATATATATACAGTATATATACACTCGTGTATATATATGTATATATATATATATATATATATATATACATACACACAAACACACACACACACACACGCGCGCGACTCGGTGGCGCGGTTGATAGAGTCCCTGACTGTCACTACGGCGGTCCGGGTTCAAATTATGCCCAGGGCTGAAATAATTTCAGTATAGCTGCGCTTCGAGTCGTTACTCCAACTCTCGTGGGTGGGGAGTTGGGGGTGTGTGCGTGTAAGGTCACAGCATTACACATAGATCGGACATACGAGCTCTGAGCTCTCTTCCGGGACGGAAATAGCTATCGATCACGAGTCCAGCATGTGATCCAAAGACCAAGGTGAATGCATACAACACACACACACACACACACACTCACACACACACACACACACACACACACTCACACACACACACACACACACACATATATATATATATATATATATATATATATATATATATATATATATATATATATATATATATATATATATATATATTAGTGTATCCAGGAAGAATATTTTCTTGTTGACAGACGAGATTAAATAATATTGCTGTTTCTGCATTGTTTATCTTTTTGTTAAGAACTTCAATTTCTCTTGCTAATTTACGGTGTTGGACTGATAGTTTGCTGAGTAGCTGTCCGTATGAGGTTGCAACGTTTCGGTCTTCTCTGGAGACCATCTTCAGGCTAATTGTTTGTGTGTGTGTGTGTGTGATGTTTATATACTATTTTATTTCTGATTGTTTGGATGGTGTCGTGTGAAGCGATCATCCTGATTGGCTGCTACGTAGTCATCAGGAATCACTAGGAGAGGTGAGGTCAGGTCCGCTTGTGGGATGGGAGAATCTGGAGGTCTATACTATGTATGTTCATGGTTGGTTTTAATTCTGCTATATAAATTGCTTCAATAAATGCTAATCTGCGGGAGTCTCTTTCTCTGTCTATTATTACTGTTCCTTCTTCTAAGTTTTGACGGGTGAGGGAAGTATTATGTTTGGTGTTATAGTGATTCTTTATGGATCCATGTTGTAGGTGGCAGGTCAAACGTCTTGTAAGTTTAGTCCTCGTCATTCCAATGTATGTTTGAGACCCACAGTTCTCAACGGTACAGTTATGTTGGTAAATGACGTGATTATCTTGTAAAGACGATGTCGATTTGGGAGGGCGGTTTCTCAGTAAAAGTTGTGACGTCTTTCGGGTCTTGTAGTATATGGTCAGTGATATTTTGTCTTCTGGGTCAGTGGGCTTGACGTGTTTTGTAATTATGTCCTTAATGACTTTTTCATCTGTCTTATATTCTGATGACATGTAATTTCTGTAATATATATTTATGTTTTCTTGTTTTTGTGTGGTAGGTTTGTTAGAATACCAGTTGTTGATGGCTATTTTTGTTTCTTCGTTAATTAACTTATTACTATACCCATTGTTAATAAGGACTTGGGTAAGTCTTTCCGGTTCAGTGTGTGTATCTTTCCATGTAGAGCAGTGTGATATGGCGCGTCGTATGTATGCGTTGATAGTGGAGTTTAAATATCGTTGAGGGCATTCACTTTTACCATAAGACAGAGGTTTTTGTTGCTAGGTTTTACGTACTGATGTGGTGTACTTGTTGTTATGACTGGTTACTAAGACATCGAGGAAGGGCAAACGTCCGTTGTTCGATTCTTCGAACGTAAAATTAAGGCCGGAAGCTTCTATGAGTTGTTCTCTGAGTCTTTGGAGTTCTTGAATATCTTTGACTCTAACGAAAATGTCATCTATATAGCGGCAATAAATGGATGGTCGGTTGGTGGCGAGTGTGAGCTTCTCTATGGTTCCCATGAAAAAATTTGCGAAAAGGACTCCTAAGGGGCTTCCCATGGCGACTCCATCTATTTGTTTGTACATATTACCGCGTGGACATGTGAAGGGGGCTTCTTTGGTACAGATCTCTAAAAGGGTGCGTAAGGAAGCTTCTGGAATGTTCAGTGTCGGTGTGTTGTCGCATCGATAGACTCTATCTAGGATGAAATTTATTGTTCTGTCGACGTCGATGTTTGTGAATAAACTTTCTACGTCCAGCGTTGCTATAATGTTATTTTCTGCGGGAGGGGCATTTGCTAGGATTTCTAGGAATTCTTGGGATGATGTCAGAGCGTTGCAACTTCATACGGACAGTTACTCAGCAAACTATCAGTCCAACACCGTAAATTAGCAAGAGAAATTGAAGTTCTTAACAAAAAGATAAACAATGCAGAAACAGCAATATTATTGAATCTCGTCTGTCAACAAGAATATATATATATATATATATATATATATATATATATATATATACGTATATATATATATATATATATATAAATATATATATATATATATTCAACAAGAATCCACTGTGTTGGATAAGAAGAAATGAAATAGATGATATCCATATATTTCGAGCACGGACTGTGATCCTCTTCAGTGGAACACGTATTCCACTGAAGAGGATCACAGTCCGTGATCGAAATATATGGATATCATTTATTTCTTCTTATCCAACACATTGGGTTCTTGTTGAATCTTACGAATGTGTTACGACATTACTTTGTAGATATATATATATATATATATATATATATATATATATATATATATACAAACACATACACACATATATACTGTATATTATATATATATAAATATATATATATATATATATGTGTGTGTGTGTGTGTGTGTGTGTGTGTGTGTGTGTGTGTGTGTGTGTATACACACACATACATATATATATATATATATATATATATATACTACATATATATATATATATATATATATATAAATATACACACATATATATATAAATATATATGTATATATGTATGTATGTATGTATGTTAAAGACAGTTTGAACATTTTTAGAAGCTCTGCCATGGGATACGAACCCCGACCCGTGCGTCCATAATCACGAGGCCAAGACGCACGGGTCGGGGTTCGTATCCCATGGCAGAGCGTCTAAAAATGTTCAAACTGTCTTTAACATACACAACTTGTCGGAGGGCTCGCCTAATACGGGGATTGGATGAAAATGAGACTAGATCTTCCAATGTTACGTGAAGACTGGTCGGGGACTTGTTCAGTCCTTTTGAACTATCACATGTAGCATGATTGCTAGCGTCTTGGCCTCGTGATTATGGACGCACGGGTCGGGGTTCGGATCCCATGGGAGAGCTTCTAAAAATCTTCATATATATATATATATATATATATATATATATATATATATATATATATATATATATATATATATATATATATATTAACAACCACACCGCACTTTAATTCTAAGCCATCATCATCGGGAGACCCAATGGGGCCACATTGGGTCTCCCGATGATGATGATGGCTTAGAATTAAAGTGCGTGGTGGTTGTTAAAATGTATCTCTAATCACTGGGACCCATTCAGTGTTGTACATATATATATATATATATATATATATATATATATATATATATATATGTGTGTGTGTGTGTGTGTGTATGTGTACACACACACACACACACACCGTCTGGGGTATTGGCTGCATGTTATTGTGGCAAAGTATCATGCAGTTGATACTTTAGGGTCTATATGGGGCGCCCCTACGGACCAGAGCCACACATCATTGTGTCTATGATAGAGGAAAACTCTGTTCATAGAGAAATGATGACACTTTTATACTACGACTGTCCCTCCGTTATGCTGTCCCCCAACCCCTTGCTGCTGTCCTGTACCATTTCTCTGAGTATTCATTTTCTGCTATGGGGGAATTCCCTGTGGTGGGTGAAAAGAATACTGTCACCAAGTATTTTCACTTGGATCGTAAGAGGCGAGAAGAAAGGGACGGGGAGTGGGACTAGGCATCCTTCTCCTTGTAGCCCCACAGGGGACATTCCTAAACAAAAAAGTAAAGGCATAAGAGGGTCTGGGAGTTTTCCGACCAGCACCCTAAGGTTTGGGTCTTTTAATGTGCGTGGATGTGGTACAGATGAGAGTAAAAGAGAAGAGATAGGTAGTATGTTTGTGAGAAGAAAGATGGATGTGTTGGCTTGGGTGAAACTAAGTTGAAAGGGAAGGGTGAGTGTAAGTTTGGGAGTGTAAGTGGGAGGTTATCAGGAGTGAAGAGAGGGCGAGGGAGGAAAGGGGTGGCTATTCTAGTAAGTGAAGAGATAGGTAAACGTGTAGTGGAGTGGAAGGAGGTTTCCTCAAGGATAATGTGGATGAAGGTGAAACTGGGAAAGGAGATATGGGTCTTTGTAAGTGCATATGGGCCTGGCAGTGAGAAGAGTGTAGAAGAAATGGAGGCCTTTTGGTTAGATTTAAATGAGTGCATAGAGGATTTAGGGAGAAATGTCAATGTAATAGTACTGGGAGACCTTAATGCTAGGGTAGGAAATGGTCCAATTGATGGAGTGGTTGGGAAATGTGGAGTTCCAGGAAAGAATCGTAGTGGAGAGTTGATGGTGGAAATGTGTCTAGAAAGAGAGTTGATGATAGCAAATACAGTGTTTCGGAAGAAAGTCAAGCATAAGTACACATGGGAGAGGGTGGTGGATGGAAGGGTGGTAGATAGAGCGTTGATGGATTATGTAGTGGTAAATAGGATTATGATAAGAAGAGTTAAGGATGTACATGTGCTAAGGGGAGAGGGTGGGGGAATATCAGATCATTTTTTGGTGGAAGGTAAGTTGAGAGTGGAGGATAGATGGAGAAAGAGGAAAGGGACAAAAGGTAGGGAGGTGCTTAGAGTGAACTCTTTAAATGAAAAGGAAAAGGAGAAGGAGTACAAGAAGAAGCTGAAGGAGGAGTGGGAGGGAGTGAAGGATAGAGTAGAGCTAGGTGTGGAGGAGGAATGGGGATGGTTCAAGGAGGGAGTCACAAAGTGTACAAGGATGGTGTGTGGAACAAGAAGGACAGGAGGAAATAGAAGGAAGGGTAGTGTTACAAAATAGGACGAGGGAGTCATATGAGAGGTACAAAGAAAAGAAAAGAGAAGTAAAGCAAAAGGTAAAGGAGGCAAAGAGGAGAGCAGATGTGAAGTGGGGTAAGAGTATGACAGAAATTTTTGAAAGTAATAAAAAGATGTTTTGGAAAGAAATTAAGAGAGGAAGAGGAGGCGAATCAAGTAAAGAAGAAAAGGTAAAAGGTGCAGATGGAGAGATGATAATGGAAGAGAAGGCAGTAAGGGGAAGATGGGCAGAATATTTTAGGGAGTTGCTAAATGTGAAGGAGGATAGGGAGGGAAAGATAGTTGCAGTGGGAAGTGCTAAGAAAATGAGAGTGATGAGTGAGGAAAATGGAGGAGAAATAAGGAAGGATGAAGTGAAGGCAGTTGTTAAGATGATGAAAGCAGGTAAGGCACCTGGTCTGGATGGATGCCATGCAGAATGTCTAAAAAAAGGAGGTACAGTGATGGTGGATTGGCTGGTGAGGTTATTTAATGTTTGCTGGAGAGAGGGTAGAGTGCCGGAGGACTGGAGGTGTGCCTGTATAGTTCCACTTTACAAGGGAAAAGGGGACAAGTGTGAATGTAGTAGTTTCAGAGGGATTAGCTTGTTAAGTGTAGTTGGGAAGGCTTATGGGAGGATCTTGATTGAGAGGATTAGGAGAGGAACAGAGGGAGTAATTGGTGAGGAACAGTGTGGATTTAGGATGGGTAGAGGTTGTGTAGATCAGATCTTTGTGGTAAGACAAATATGTGAGAAAGCTATAGGAAAGGGGAAGGATGTTTTTTGGGCTTTTATGGATCTAGAAAAGGCTTACGATAGGGTAGACAGAAAGGCACTGTGGGAGGTTATGCAGATATATGGGATAGGAGGAAAGCTTCTAGGAGCTGTCAAGAGTTTTTATGAGAGTAGTAGAGCTTGTGTCAGGATTAGAAATGGAGAGAGTGAGTGGTTCGAGGTAAAGGTGGGACTTGGTCAAGGATGCGTTATGTCGCCCTGGCTGTTCAACTTATACATGGATGGGGTAGTGCGAGAGGTAAATGCAAGGGTAGTGGGTCAGGGATTGGAGATGGTTAAAGAAAATGGAGAAAAGTGGGAGGTGAGCCAGCTGTTGTTTGCGGACGACACTGCGCTTGTGGCAGGATCGGAGGGATTGAGGAAGTTGGTGACAGAGTTTGGGAGAGTATGTGATAGAAGAAAGCTAAAGATAAATGTGGGTAAAAGTAAGGTGATGAGATGTACAAGGGGTGAAAGTGGCAGTAGACTGGAAGTGAGCATTAAGGGAGAGCGACTGGAGGAAGTGGATAGTTTTAGATACTTGGGTGTAAATGTGGCAGGAAAAGGTGGAGTGAAGGTGGAGGTAGAATGTAGATTGAGAGAAGCGAGTAAATGCCTTGGTGGATTGAAGAGTGTAATGAGGAATAGACATTTGGGAATGGATGCTAAGAGGAGACTGTATGAAGGAGTGATTGTGCCAACAGCACTGTATGGGACAGAAACATGGAACATAAGAGAGGAAGAGAGAAGGAGTTTGAATGTGTTTGAGATGAGGTGTCTGAGAAGTATGATAGGGGTTACTAGGCTAGATAGAGTGAGAAATGAGGAGGTGAGGAGAAGAACGGGCTTGGAAAGGGAGTTGGGAGATAGGGTTGATGAAAGAGTATTAGGATGGTTTGGACACATGGAAAGAATGAGTGAAGAAAGACTAGTAAAAGAGGTATGGAAGGCAGATGTGGAGGGAGTGAACATGAGGGGACGTCCTAGGATGAGGTGGATGGATGGGGTGAAGGGGGCTTTGGGGAAGAAGGGAATGTCTGTTGAGGAAGGATGGGAGAGGACAGAAGACAGGGGTGAATGGAGAACGGTTGTATATGGATGATGTTGTGATGCAAAATTTGACGCAGCCCGAATGGATTTCTCCCCATCTTCTCCTTTTATGCATGGGGGGACGGAGAGGGGGGTCGCCGATTTAATGAAGCGGCCTTGCTGTGGATGTGCTGTGTCTTGCGACACTGCTTCTGACCCAGGGCAGTGGACAAGGTGCAGGGATGACCCATCATCCAGGAGGTGCTAAGATAAGAGGGAGGGTGGAGGGGTGTGGAGTGTATTCAGGGATGGAATGGGTGGGAATGATTTTATGCCTTTTCCTTTTTGGCTACCTCCCTTGTATGGGGGAAAAAGCCTTGGTATATGTATGTATGTATGTATGTATATATATATATATATATATATATATATATATATATATACACACAAATATATACTGCTGAACAAAGGCCTTCTTCACGGCATTCCACGATGCACACGACTGCGCCAACATCTGCCACCTCACTCCTGCAAAGTTCTCTATCTCTTCTCTTCACCTACTATTTGGTCCTCTTCCACACTTCCCATCTTGCGGCATCCACTCGGTAACACACTTGCTCCATCGCTCATCAGTCGTTCACGCTAACTTACATTTATTTTATCTATAACCGTAACACTCCTAGCGTTCTTCCTCTCATCTCATAATATGAAGTCTACTTCGTTCTTGTTGTTCCATTTGAACTTCTCCAGGTCCATTTGCGACCTACACGCATTTGGAAAAAGTGTTCATTATTCTCTAAGCAAAATGTACATTTCTCTCACCTACTCCAAACTTCCCAATGCACAACTCATCTCCTATCTTCTTTTCCACTTTAGCATTAAAGTCACCTGTTACCAACGTGTATTCACTCTTTTCTTGATCTATTACCTGACTTATATCATCATAGAGGGATTCACTTTTATCGTCTGAACTCTGTGAAGTTGGTGCATAAACCTAAATTATTTCTAGTGTACCTTTGACACAACCTAATCACAATCCAAGGTACCCTGTCTGATAAAGTATTGAACTTCACTACGTTACCAGCAACCTCTGGGTTTATCAAGAATCCTACTCCACTAGATATTTCTTTTCCCATGCCTCTATAGTAGAACAAGTGGTGACAATCTGTACTCAAAGCACTTTTCTTCTTCTTGCCAACAGAGTAGTTAAGAAATGTAATAGACTTAGTAACAGTGTATTGAGCGTTGAATGTATTGGTTGTTATAAAAAAAAAGACGAGATAACTTTATGGGTAGGGATGACAGGTGGTAGGGGGCATGAAATTGCCTAGTGTAGGTAGTGTAGGCCTAATGGTCTCTTGCAGTCTCCTCCCTTCTTATGTTCTTCTGTCCTCATGTTCTTCTTTTCGCAGGTCCGAGGCTTGGTTTGGCCTTGCGGTCCGTGTGATGTCTCTGGATTTTGTGATGACAGGATAATGACGCATGGGAGGTGGTGATGTCTGTGGACGTGATGCAGTGTTACCAGGAGCCATTCCTGACGTACTAGTGATGATAAAAAATAAATGAAATAAAATCGCAAAAGGTAAAGGAAGCTCTTTTCATGGTTTCTGCCTCGTCTTGTTATTTTCTTGTTCTTAATCTATACACAGCCAGCGATGTCAGCAGCTATAGGAAACAACTGACAGATACTCTTATGGAAACATCTCCTAGGTACTTTCTGCGGTGCACTCTTGGTATCTTGTAACAAGAAAGGAGTGGAAGAGGAAGAAGAAGAAGAAAAAGACGGAAAAGAAGGGGAGGAGGAGATGGAAAAAAAGAGGAAGAACAGAAAGAAAAAGAAGAAAAGAAAAGAAAAAAAGAAGAAGAAGATGGTCGTACTGTAATTCATCACAAACGAGCAACACACAAGAGTCCTCTCCTTTCTTCATCAATACTGAAGGAATTAACCTCCCTTCCCCCAACGCAAACACCTTCATATTCACCTCGTATGGTGTATATGGGTTTCATGTTTCGGTATTTTAAGGGTCTGAGTGACATCTCTACGGACCAGAGTCATGCAGTATTCTTTTACGATTGGAGACTAACTCCCGTCAAAGAAGAATACCGATTGCTTTTAAATTCTACTCTCCTCCCCTTCTTCTATTCCTCACTCTCTCCTTGGCCACCTCTACGACTTCCGTTACCTCTTGGGTGCAAGAGTGTCCCTCCAAGGATAGAAGCGCTGGGTATTGCCCACGACCTCTTTGCGAGATGTTGAAGAATTTGTTTTCCTTCAGCTCGACAGTCCCTTAGGTGATGATTCGGGCGGACCTTTATCGTTATCAGCACCTGGCCGGAGGGCTCCGGGTGTCCCGGCAAGCCGACGAGCTGAGACCGCAGCTGGGATCGCCAGGTGTTTGGTATTGGCAAAGAAAAGAAGAAGAAGAAAAAAAAGTAAATGGAGAAGACTGCAGGAAACCATAGGGCCTAGACTAGACAGTACCACGTCCCTAACCACCTATCATCCCCACCCACAAAGTTATCTAATCTTCTCTTAAAGCAACCAATAGTTACAACACTCACTACATGGTTACTAAGTCTATTCCATTCGTTAACAGCTCAGTTTGCAAACCAGTTTTTTGTCTATATAATTCTTAAATCTTGTGATTCTGAAGACATTTTATTGTTGCATTTTTTCCCCTTTTGCCCCTTTCAGACCTTTTTTCAACTTTTCAGCCATTCCTACTTGCACTGCGGGGTGGCTAATCATGAACGCCCTTGTCGGAGTAGCTCATGGGGGGATGTGAGACTTGCATGCCTGGACTGCCGTCACGCGCTGGTTCTCTTGGCGGACCTCGAACCACCACCCATCCATCCCTCTGACTTCACGCCTCCAGGCACTGGCCCCTTGGCCCACTTCCGGTCACCAAGGTCGCTTTGAAATATGTAGATGAACGAAAATAAATAAATCAGTAAATATGTCACCAAAAGCAACGAAGACTGAACAACCTCGTCAGAAGAACGACTTCTCCTCCTTCTCGTGGCACAGGCGGTGGCACTCCCAGTGGTGGAGATAACACAGAGATAACACTTGATGATAGTGCGGGTGACACTAGGAGGAAGACAACGACTGGCATATTCGAGTCAGGTCTCCCCTTCCACTATGTGAGGACTTCCTTCGAGCGAATAAAGTCGCCTGGCAACAGCCAGAATAAACACACTCTCTACAGACTTCACTCTGGCTGGCGACAAGAAATTCTATTACCTCACTGATGGGAGGGAACGGTTTTCAGGAAACCCCTATTCATTTGGCACTTGAAGTCTTATGCTGGCTAATCCCAGGAGGGGGTTGCTTCAAGTTGAATAAAATCACCTTACGGTAGCCAAGACAAATATACCACTCGACATACGAGTATATTGAAAACAAGCTCGAAAATCAGAGACCACCTATCTGGCAATGTTGGTAAAGAAAACCTTAGCCCCGCTAAAACCGGGGGGAGCCCGACACCACGCTTTCCTGGTGAAAGTCCAGCAGGTTGACGACTCCTGAGGGGTGCCGCCGCCAACCAGGGCCGCAGGAGACTCACCTGCAGGAGGTGTGGCCGAAGACGAAGGTTCTTGGCCTTCTTCGCGCACCGCCCAGGCAAACTCCCTTCTTCGCACACCCACTGTCACAAACCGATCTCGCATCCCCAGTTTAATGAAGAATTTTTTTTTTTTTCAATGAGAAGGGAGAAGAGGAGGAAAAGATGAATAAGGAGAGCAAGAAGAAGAAAGAGAATAAAAGGAAGAAAAAGAAGAATAAAAAGACGAAAGAAGAGGAATAAGAACCAAAAGAAGAAAAAGAAAAATGAGGGGAATAATAATAAGAAGAAAGAAGAAAAATTTTATTAAGAAGAAAAAATAAGAAGAAGAAAAAGATGAAGAAAAAAAAATCATCTTTTCCCACCATGGTTCTTCTACAATTTTGACTCAAGAATATATTGCAACCAAGTCCAAAAACGCTTGACTGCCTAGTCGTCAACGAGGGAATGTAGTCCATCATTTCAGCTACCTCATGGAAACCCTCGTAGCCTTAGGAAATCGGTCACACACACTTACTCGTACGCTTAGGGCGGTCCGTCGGTGACCGACGACAAGAGTGCTCCGGTGAGGTGAGATGGGTGAGTGAAGTTAAGTGGTGATGCTGAGGTCTTTGTCGCTGATGCCAACAGAGGTGACTGTGGAAGCCAATTCATGATCCACATAGCCTACCACACTCCGAACAAGTCAGATCTGGATCAAAAGGATAAACTATTGTTGAGCTGATATCTTCTTTCACGCCGGTCGTTCCGTGCTTGGTTACGAGCAGACTCAAGATGTTTGACCCCTTGTGAGCACTTCCTACGCCATGAGGCGCAATTAGAGCCGATGATTTCAAGATCTGTTGCTGCGATGTTACACCTCTTGAGTGTGGTTTATAGTTGATCTTTGTAGCACTTTTTCTGACCCCTGCATTGCGACGTGCTTCAAGTAGTTCCCGTGCAATGTCTCTCTCTCTCTCTCTCTCTCTCTCTCACACACACACACACACACACACACACGCACGCACACGCACGCACACATACAAAGGGGAGCGGCGATCCCCAGATGAAGAGCCACCGGGTTTCCGTGGTGTGACCCCACCCCATTCCTTGCAAAGCTAGGTCTTGGTTTATCATTTAGATTTTTTTTTAACCTATGAGATACAATTACGAGCTTTTAATTTCCTGTTGTTTCTTTCTTCCTCTTCTTCTTCTTAGAAAAAGTCATTAGCGTCGAGACGTCAGACAATTTGGAAAATCTATCTATCTATGTACCAAGTGCTTTTTCCCTCTTACAAAGGAGATAGCCAAGTTATATGGCAAGTACCTACTCCCACCCCTCCCTCCCTCTCATCTTGGCTCCTCATGGATGACGGGTCATTCCTCTATTCCGCCCACTGCCCTGGGTTAGAAGCAATGCAGCAAGATACAGCACATCCAGGCAAGACAGCTTCACTTAATGGGTGACTCCCTCCCCACCTCCCTCCGTCACCGAATGCAGGAAAAAAGGGGAGAAATTCTTTCGGGCTGAGTCAAAATATCATTCATACTGTACATAACCACTCCCTACCCGCATCCCCTCCCTTCCTTGCATCACAGTATAATCTATACACAGCCAATCTCCAATCACCCCTATCTCCTGCCTTTTTCCTTCCTTCCTCAACAGACATTCCCCTCTTGCCTAACGCCCTTTTCACCCAATCCATCCATCTCATCCTTGTTCGTCCCTTCAATTCACTCTCTCCACCTCTGCATTCCACACCTCTTTTATTAACCTTTCTTCATTCATTCTTTCCATGTGTCCAAACCATTCCAATACTCTTTCATCAGCCCTATCTACCATTTCTTTTCCACCCCATCTCATACTTCTCAGACATTTCATCTCAAACGCGTTTAAAATTTTCCTCTCCGGCTCTTTTAGATTCTAGTACCATTGGCACAATCACTCCTTCATATAGTCTCCTCTTTGCATCCATTCCCAAATGTCTATTTCTCATTACACTTTTTAACTCCCCCAAGGCATTTGCTTGCTTCTCTCGGTCTACAATTTACTTCCATCGCCACTCCTCCCTTTCCTGCCACATGCGACCCTAAATACCTAAAGCTATCCACTTCCTCCAGCCTCTCTCCTTTAAAACTTACTTCCAACTCGCTGCCATCCTCTCCCCTTATACATCTCATCACCTTACTTTTACCCACATTTACCTTCAACTTTCTATCACATACCCTCCTAAACTCCTTCACTAACTCCCTTAATCCCTCCCCTGACCCTGCCACAAGCGCAGTGTCGTCAGCAAACAACAACTGGCTCACCTCCCACTTATCTCCATTTCATTTAACCATATCTAGTTCCCTGTCCATTTCCCTTGCATTTACCTCCCGCACCACGCCATCCATGTACACATTGAGCAGCCATGGCGACATGACCCGTCCCTGTCACATTCCCACCTTTACCTCAAACCACTCGCTCTCTCCATTCCCAATTCTAACACAGGTTCTACTACTCTAGTGAAACACTTGACAACCCTTAACTGTTTTCCTCCAATCCTATATATCTGCAAAACCTCCCACAGCGCCTTTCTGTCTACCGTCATACGCCTTTTCCAAATCCATAAAGGCCCCCAAAAACATCCTTACCTTTTCCTAAAACTTTCTCACATATCTGCCTTACCACAAAAATCTGATCCACGTAACCCCTACCTTTCCTTAGCCCACATTGATTCTCACTAATTACTCCTTCTGGTCATCTCCTAGTCATCTCAATTAAAACCTTCCCATATGCTTTCTCAACGACACTCAACAAACTGATCCCTCTGGAACTACTACACTCACATTGCCCCCTTTTCCCTTGTAAGGCTGAATTATACAGACACTCCTCCAGTCCTCCGGCATTCTACCCTCACTTTGACACACATTAAATAACTTCACTAGCCAGTCCACTCTCACTGTACCTCCCATCTTCAGACACTCCGCATGACACCCATCTAACCCACGTGCCTTACCTGCTCTCATTATTTTCAAAACTAATTGCATCTCTTTTTTTTTTTCCTTTCCATTTTCCTATCCTATCAACTTCATTTTCTTAGCACTTTCCCCTGCTATCACCAATCCCTCCCTTTCCTACTCCATATTCAACAGCTCTCTAAAATACTCTGCCCACCTTGCCCTTGCCGCCTCCTCTTCTGTTAACATCTGTCCATCTGCGCCTTTTACCTTTTCTTTTCTATTTGATTCACCTCCCCTTCCTCTCTTAACTTCTTTCCAAATAAATTTGGAAAATAATAATAATAATAATAATAATAATAATAATAATAATAATAATAATAATAATAATAGTAATAATAATAATAATGATAATGATAATAATAATGATAATGATAATAATAATAATAACAATAATAATAATAATGATAATGATAATAATAATAATAATAATAATAATAATAATAATAATAATAATAATAATAATGATAATGATAATAATAATAATAATAATAATAATAATAATAATAATAATAATAATGATAATAACAAATCATTATAATAACATCTCCGTCCGGGTTCCCTCTACCCCGTTCGCCCCCCCCCCCCTTCACCTCCTGTGAGTCACCTGCCCGATGGCTGCCATTGTCTTTCACCAGCTGCAGGAGAATCGCTCAGTTTCGTCGGTGAGGCCAAGGAAATAGAGAGAAAAATATTGGAAGGGAAAAGTACCGCCTAGTATAGAGTTGATCGAAACGATGGAAGACCTCACCCCAACCCCCTTCCTAGTTGAGGGGAATGAGGAAGGGAACTTGTAGGATTATTGATTAATCAAGAATCCTACACCAGTAGATCTTCCCTTCTCTTTATTTCTACGATAGAACAAGTAGTAACTGCCTTGTACCTACACGAACTTTTCCTCCCTCTTCTTCCACCTTCGGGTCTCACTCAGTCCCAAGATATCCCAACTTCTCCAGTTCGTAGTCTTCGACGAAAGTTCACAAGTTGAACATATAGATTCTCATCTTCGTTGGGATGCTCAGTGTCAGAGACTTGGATCTCTTTGGACCGTGTTGCCTCACACACTGCCCAGAAGCACACGAGATATTGCGGCTGGACCTTCACGTGGCGATGATGCAACAGGAATACCCATGACGACATGACGTGTCATGGTTAGTTCAGAGACTACGGCAGTTTGATCTCATCTCTTTACTACAATTTCTGGTAAGATACACTTTCGGTGCTACTTTATTCAATGCGTGAACCCATATACGAGTATTATCTACAGGGTGCCCAATGGTGTATGTCGTCATTATGACTGTACCTCATTCACATATGAGGAAAGTCTATGTTCGTCACCGAGAACGTACGTGTGTGCGTGCGTGTGTGCGTATGAGCTGACACAATGACGTCGCCAATGGGCTATGACGTCACAATTGGGACATACACCGCCTTTATGATGTCGTGCGGAAGGAAAAGTATTTCCTTGTTTTAGTCCTTACGTGCCCAGCAGGCTAGGACGGTGCCCCTTGCATTGGACTTTGTAGCATGGGTTCGAACTGCCGTCACCTCGACCTCCGCCGCAAATAGCAAGGCTCTAACCCGCTCGGCCAGCGGGTCAATAAAAACAACCACTTGAAACAAAGAAACGTGGAAAGCGCAGGTCCTTTTCTGCGACTCCATCCGTACTCCCTTTCTCTTGTTCTACCTGCGGCCAGACTATTTCATTCATCTCGGTAGCACCACCTCCTCTCCAGCAGCCAAAGAGGCTATTCCTGAGCCAACCTCGATGGAGACATTCCCTTCCGTGTAGTCCTTTTTCTTTCATTGCAGTTGCCGCCGGGCGATTTCATTCGTCTGGGCGGCACACGAAGGGGCCCATAGCCTGTACCCTTCTGCACCGGGCATGGCGCGTTTTCCCTTTGATTCCGATTGCCACCAGGCTATTCCATTCATTTCCATGGCACCCCTCCGACGGCTGGAGGGCGAACGTGGTCCTCCCGTTGCCTCACGGAAACCATCGACGTCGAAGGAGCTTTATCTGGTTGCGACGGGGCATTTCCCCTCTACGGAGGGATGGCCAGACATTTCCGTTTCTTTCCTCACGGTGGAGACGAAGACGATGACGAAGAAGAAGAGGAGGAGGAGGAGGAGGAGGAGGAGGAGGAGGAGGAGGAGGAGGAGGAGGAGGAGGAGGCAGAGGAAGAGAAGCTGGACCCCAGCGTACGAAACTTCTCGTGCCTTCCGCGGGACGGAACCGATCCACGAAGGGGGGGCCCGCCGTGGCTCGGTCGGTAACGCGCATGGAAACTGCGTGGGGACTTCGGCGTCTGTTCGAATCCTGGCCGCGGCGCAGAGCTTAAGACGGGCATCCACCCTGAATAATGGCCATCGACCGCTGCTCCCCTCGGGCCTGAGGTGACTTGGACATCACTGTGTGATGCATCAGCTTCCTCCGGGTATCGTTACTGCTGTTGCAAACTGCGGACACTGTCTCCTGCATTCATACAGTATATGAACTGCTCCGGACCACCTCCAAGGCTGAGCTCCGAGCCCCGCAAACCATGTGGGAAAAGAATCCACCGAGGACGATGACACCCGTCGGCGGTGGAGCCAGACCAGCAGTCACCCCATTACTCCATTTCATGGGGTCACAGGCTGACCCTAAGGTCTTCCGGGGTTGTGGGTAAGGGTTGGTCACGCCCTCGCCTAAACCTTTGCCATGGGAAGGAACCTAAGGCACCACAGATTCACAACAGCATGATCGATCTCGAGGATCCGGGAGAAAAGGTGGTAACTCCCAAAAAGAACGTGGGCCACGATGGAGTCTTTAGCACGGTTGGTTCAGCTCCCTGCCCTACACATCACTAAATCACGTTACTAACCACGTAGGCAATGTTTCCACTGCACGTCATTTCTTGTGTTATTTTGTTGCGTCTCACAATGTATCGTTAGACAGAAATTACGAAAATCTCTGGATTTGATTGGCAATACTCAACACGTCGTATGCTGGTGTTCCCCAACCTCCGACACCTCCTTGGTCTCTTGGGCATAACTGTGAGGACTTTTCCCCTTAACCATCCACCCACTGGGAGGACAGAAATGACTTCTCCAAGTTCCACCAACAACAACTATTCTTATCCTTTTCAAGATAAGAATTCGCCAAACCACGAATAATCCGATTCTGAGTCCCACCTCGAGGAGCAGTGGTCGAGGACGTCCTTCAGATCTTGGGCCTCCTCCTTCAGGATGGTCATGAGCCATCGCTCCAGGGCTATTCCTGTGGTGAGGGGACATGAGGGAAAGGGGAGGGTGAAGAAGACTGGTAGAAACTGCCATCCCGCTCTCCGCTTTATTTATTTGTATATTTACCTATCTAGTTATTACTTTTTTAAGAGTAACCTCTGCGCGGACTATGGAGGTCCCCCAAGTCAGGCAGTGGCAGCCTTCGTGTTTTTCGGTCCCCGATGCCTGGCCCCTGCGGATCAAACTCCAAATCCTAGCAAACCCCCCCTACCCTCAACCTCTCTAACCCTTCCACGATTACAATTACTTTTTTAAGGTGGAGGGAAGGGATGCCCTCGAGAATAACCACCCAACCTCTCTAACCCTTTCACAGTTACTATTTTTTTTGGGGGGGTAGGGCGAGGCCAAGGGATGCTTTCTAGAATACTCCCACCTCTCCCCTCCTCCAACCGTTAGGACCCACTTCGAGGCCTCCCGAAACTTCAGCATCCTTTCAGCACGGTGTCGGTCCTGCTCTCTTGAATCTGACAACAGCAAAAGATAACAAATAAATAAATGAAATAACACTATAAATACCTATCTATATACCAAGATGCTTCTTCTCCCTCACAAGTAGATAGCCAGCATGCACCCAACCCCGCCCATCCCACTATCAACCATTTCTATTTATCTTAATTCTTTATCAATAACAAAGAAATAAAAAAGATAAAACAAAATTATATATATATATATATATATATATATATATATATATACATATATATATATACATACATATATAAAAATATATATATATATTCAAATATATTTATATATATATATATATATGTATATATATATATATATATATGTATATACATATATACATATATATATACATATACATATATATACATACGTATATCTATATATATATATATATATATATATATATATATATATATATATACACAGACATGACAGAATTGAGTAGACACCAAGAGAAATCGTTTAATTTATTAAACAACCAATTGATACAATTAAAGTGCTTATAAGTGGTCAGAATGTGAATAACATACTTGGTTGACATCCCCTTTGCTTTTTTCAATGCAAGGACCCTTCTAGGCATGCTAGTGATTAGTTCACGAATATTATCTTGAGGGATTTCTTACCATATTTCCCGTAGTAATCCTAAGAGTTCGGGCTTTGAAGATGGCTTCCTGTTCTTTTTGCGAACTTGTCGGTCTAATATGCCCCAGAGGTGTTCAATAGGGTTCATATCCGGGGACTGACTTGGCCATAGAAGTTTCCTGATCCATTTTGGCTCAACCAATTTTGTGTTGCTTGAGCAGTGTGAGAAGCAGCTCCATCTTCCATGAACAGGAAGACATTTTTACTCATTCTACCACTGGAGAATATTGGAATGAGTCCTTCCTTTAATATAGAAACACATTTGCCTGAATTGATGTTTCCTTCTCCTTTGGTTCGTGGTATGCTTGATTGTATGTAATCTGCAACATAAATCTAGGCAAATATAACATATTAGCTATTAGTTTTTATATTATCTCATTATTTACAAAAGCTCCTATAGATGACTTGCTTGAATTTCAGATGAACTTCCCAATCATAACATATCTTACAATACCAAAATCATTATTGACCTTATTAAGGTATGCATCAAGGATTGTAAATTTGAATTTAATGGAAAGTTTTGTGAACAGAAATTTGGAATGGCAATGGGTAATATTTTATCAGCTGTCTTAAATAACATTTATATGAAATTTTTTGCGTCAAAGATTTTAAGTACGGTAATATACTGCCAAATAAGGTCAAATGGTTTCGGTATGTTGATGATATCCTTTGCATATGGCCTAACAATGAAAATCTCAATACATTTTTGACAAAATTAAATAAGTTAGTGCCTTCAAGAAAATTCACTGTGGAGATTAAAGATAATTCAAGCATTTCCTTTCTGGATTGTAAAGTTTATAGATGTGGTACGAAATTCAGATATATTGTTCACCGTAAACTTACTAATGTAAATTAATATGTTCATTATTATTCTGCTCACCATGTTAAAGTAAAAAAAAAATCAACATTCTCTTCTATGTTCCTCCGTGGATTACACATTTGCAGCCCTGAATTTATTAATGATGAGATATGTAAAATTTATTAAATTGGAAAGCAGTTAAAATACCCAAAACACTTTATGGATAACTGTTTGTAACATGCAAAAAGGACATTTTATAATATTGAAAGAAAAAAAATTGATAACACAAACCTGCTGATACTTCCATACAATGAAAATATGATAGATTCTCAATATCTTAAAACATTTTAATGTTAATGTTGTCCTTAGAAATAATACCACTGTTTAAAATCTACTGATAAAAAAAATCCCCAAATGATTTTAAGGGATGTGTTTATAAAATACCATGTTTTAATTGTAATAAATATTATGTTGGGCAAACAAGCAAAGATTTAGAAGTAAGAATAAAATAACATAAGCATACCATTACAATAGGCCAATATTCTAATGCCCTATTTACTCATGGTAAGGGATTTTGACAATCCGATCGATTGGGAAAATGCAGCAAAAATTGTACCATGTAAAAACATCATACATATATATACAAAGGCTTTTTCCCCCTTACAAGGGAGGTAGCCAAAAAGGAAAAGGCATAAAATCATTCCCACCCATTCCATCCCTGAATACACTCCACACCCCTCCACCCTCCCTCTTATCTTAGCACCTCCTGGATGACGGGTCATCCCTGCACCTTGTCCACGGCCCTAGGTCAGAAACAGTGTCGCAAGATACAGCACATCCACAGCAAGGCTGCTTCATTAAATCGGCGACCCCCCCTCTCCGTCCCCCCATTGCATAAAAGGAGAAGACGGGGAGAAATCCCTTCGGGCTGCGTCAAATTTTGCTCACACATACTACCTCACCCCCCATCCCCCCACCCATTCCACCTCATGCATCACAACATCTTCCATATACAACCATTCTCCATTCACCTCTGTCTTCTGTCCTCTCCCGTCCTTCCTCAACAGACATTCCCCTCTTCCCCAAAGCCCCCTTCACCCCATCCATCCACCTCATCCTAGGACGTCCCTTCATGTTCACTCCCTCCACATCTGCCTTCCATACCTCTTTTACTAGTCTTTCTTCACTCATTCTTTCCATGTGTCCAAATCATCCCAATACGCTTTCATCAACCCTATCTCCCAACTCCCTTTCCACCCCCGTTCTTCTCCTCACCTCCTCATTTCTCACTCTATCTAGCCTAGTAACCCCCATCATACTTCTCAGACACCTCATCTCAAACACATTCAAACTCCTTCTCTCTTCCTCTCTTATGTTCCATGTTTCTGTCCCATACAGTGCTGTTGGCACAATCACTCCTTCATACAGTCTCCTCTTAGCATCCATTCCCAAATGTCTATTCCTCATTACACTCTTCAATCCACCAAGGCATTTACTCGCTTCTCTCAATCTACATTCTACCTCCACCTTCACTCCACCTTTTCCTGACACATTTGCACCCAAGTATCTAAAACTATCCACTTCCTCCAGTCGCTCTCCCTTAATGCTCACTTCCAGTCTACTGCCACTTTCACCCCTTGTACATCTCATCACCTTACTTTTACCCACATTTATCTTTAGCTTTCTTCTATCACATACTCTCCCAAACTCTGTCACCAACTTCCTCAGTCCCTCCTCCGATCCTGCCACAAGCGCAGTGTCGTCCACAAACAACAGCTGGCTCACCTCCCACTTTTCTCCATTTTCTTTAACCATCTCCAATCCCTTGCCCACTACCCTTGCATTTATCACTCGTGCTACCCCATCCATGTATAAGTTGAACAGCCAGGGCGACATAACGCATCCTTGACGAAGTCCCACCTTTACCTCGAACCACTCACTCTCTCCATTTCTAATCCTGACACAAGCTCTACTACTCTCATAAAAACTCTTGACAGCTCCCAGAAGCTTTCCTCCTATCCCATATATCTGCATAACCTCCCACAGTGCCTTTCTGTCTACCCTATCGTAAGCCTTTTCCAGATCCATAAAAGCCCAAAAAACATCCTTCCCCTTTCCTATAGCTTTCTCACATATTTGTCTTACCACAAAAATCTGATCTACACAACCTCTACCTGTCCTAAATCCACACTGTTCCTCACCAATTACTCCCTCTGTTCTTCTCCTAATCCTCTCAATCAAGATCCTCCCATAAGCCTTCCCAACTACACTTAACAGGCTAATCCCTCTGAAACTACTACATTCACACTTGTTCCCTTTTCCCTTGTAAAGTGGAACTATACAGGGACACCTCCAGTCCTCCGGCACTCTACCCTCCTTCCAGCAAACAATAAATAACCTCACCATCCAGTCCACCATCACTGTACCTCCTTTTTTTAGACATTCTGCATGGCATCCATCCAGACCAGGTGCCTTACCTGCTTTCATCATCTTAACAGCTGCCTTCACTTCATCCTTCCTTATTTCTCCTCCATTTTCCTCACTCATCACGGTCATTTTCTTAGCACTTCCCACTGCAACTATCTTTCCCTCCCTATCCTCCTTCACATTTAGCAACTCCCTAAAATATTCTGCCCATCTTCCCCTTACTGCCTTCTCTTCTATTATCATCTCTCCATCTGCACCTTTTACCTTTTCTTCTTTACTTGATTCGCCTCTTCTTCCTCTCTTAATTTCTTTCCAAAACATCTTTTTATTACTTTCAAAATTTTCTGTCATACTCTTACCCCACTTCACATCTGCTCTCCTCTTTGCCTCCTTTACCTTTTGCTTTACTTCTCTTTTCTTTTTTTTTTGTACCTCTCATATGACTCCCTCGTCCTATTTTGTAACCAAAGTGTGAAAGCTCGCTTCTTCTCTTCTGCAACCTTCTTTGTTTCCTCATCCCACCATTCACTACCCTTCCTTCTATTTCCTCCTGTCCTTCTTGTTCCACACACCATCCTTGTACACTTTGTGACTCCCTCCTTCAACCATCCCCATTCCTCCTCCACACCTAGCTCCACTCTATCCTTCACTCCCTCCCACTCCTCCTTCAGCTTCTTCTTGTACTCCTTCTCCTTTTCCTTTTCATTTAATGAGTTCACTCTAAGAGCCTCCCTACCTTTTGTCCCTTTCCTCTTTCTCCATCTATCCTCCACTCTCAACTTACCTTCCACCAAAAAATGATCTGATATTCCCCCACCCTCTCCCCTTAGCACATGTACATCCTTAACTCTTCCTATCATAGTCCTATTTACCACTACATAATCCATCAACGCTCTATCTACCACCCTTCCATCCACCACCCTCTCCCATGTGTACTTATGCTTGACTTTCTTCCGAAACACTGTATTTGCTATCATCAACTCTCTAGACACATTTCCACCATCAACTCTCCACTACGATTCTTTCCTGGAACTCCACATTTCCCAACCACTCCATCAATTGGACCATTTCCTACCCTAGCATTAAGGTCTCCCAGTACTATTACATTGACATTTCTCCCTAAATCCTCTATGCACTCATTTAAATCTATCCAAAAGGCCTCCCTTTCTTCTACACTCTTCTCACTGCCAGGCCCATATGCATTTACAAAGACCCACATCTCCTTTCCCAGTTTCACCTTCATCCACATTATCCTTGAGGAAACCTCCTTCCACTCCACTACACGTCTACCTATCTCTTCACTTACTAGAATAGCCACCCCTTTCCTCCCTCGCCCTCTCTTCACTCCTGATAACCTCCCACTTACACTCCCAAACTTACACTCACCCTTCCCTTTCAACTTAGTTTCACTCAAAGCCAACACATCCATCTTTCTTCTCACAAACATACTACCTATCTCTTCCCTTTTACTCTCATCTGTACCACATCCACGCACATTAAAAGACCCAAACCTTAGGGTGCTGGTCCGAAAGCTCCCAGACCCTCTTATGCCTTTACTTTTTCGTTTAGGAATGTCCCCTGTGGGGCTACAAGGAGAAGGATGCCTAGTCCCACTCCCCGTCCCTTTCTTCTCGCCTCTTACGATCCAAGTGAAAATACTTGGTGGCAGTATTCTTTTCCCCCACCACAGGGAATTCCCCCACCACAGAAAATTAATACTCAGAGAAATGGTACAGGACAGCAGCAAGGGGTTGGGGTACAACATAACGGAGGGACAGTCGTAGTATAAAAGTGTCATCATTGCTCTATGAACAGATTTTTCCTCTATCATAGACAAAATGATGTGTGGCTCTGGTCCGAAGGGGCGCCCCATATAGACTCTAAAGTATCAACTGCATGCTACTTTGCCACAATAACAAGCAGCCAATACCTCAGACGGGGTGTAAAAACACGATTGAAAGAAATATTATAAAATCCTGTATCATCAAACATGACTATGAACAACCCCTCACTAACAATTTAGGTCTATACAAACTTGACCCATTTATTGTTAAGAGTATATACGATAATTACTGTAAGGAATGAAGTCACCCATCCCCTACCCTTTAAGACTTGACCTGACCTTAAATAATTAGCTTAAGTGGTAATCCTTTCCATGCGTCAAACCTCTCTCGTGTGTGTGTATATATATATATATACAAATATACATACATTTATATATATATACATATATACATATATATATGTATATACAAATATACATACATATATATATACATATATATACATACATATATATATATATACATATATATATAAACATATATATACACATATATATATATCATCTTACTCTGTACTTATTCATTCTATTGTAATCCTCGAAGATGTTAAAATAACACGAAAGCGCTTGGATTCCAAGAGTTTTTCTTTTTCCTGTGGTGTTCAGTATATATATATATATATATATATATATATATATATAGATATATATATATATATATATATATATATATAAGCAAATGAATAAAATGATCGTGGGTTTAAGCGAGATAACTTAAACCATCAAGTAGACAGACGCCTAGTCCACTCCCCCAAGCTGCTTAAAATCGCTTGGCGCCGACCCTGATTGAAGACTATAAATGACGCCAAATTGGCGAAAAGGTTGGCCTCTTCCGGACCATCAGGTCATACTGGCACACTTTAGAGATTCTGTTCAGGCTAGCACCAGAATATTTTAGACTTCTCTTAATTACATGGTTTGGTCAAGCGTGGCACACTGAAAGATTACGTTCTGGTTAAAGAGAGACGATTTCATTTGGGTGAGAGCCATTTGGGTCTCAAGTTCGGAAGGGGTCAACAAAGGTCAACAGTACCAGACGCCAGTACAGGGCGAGTCAGTCCGGTAGACTTAGTAACCGTGTAGTAAGCGCTGAAACTATTGGTTGTTTTAAGAAAAGGTTAGATAACTTTATGGAAAGAGACGACAGGTGACAAGGGACATGGAACTGCCTAGTGTAAGCCTTATGGTCTCTTGGAGTCTCCTTTATTCTTATGCTCTTAAGTTCAGTCCGGTGCACTTTGCTTTCACGTTACGAAGCTTAAAGACTCTCAAGGCGGTCGGGGTCTCCTCCACCTATTCTGAGCGGATTACGTCAAACGGCCGCCCACGCCATTTGGTCAAGTGGGGCTGGGTGCGCTCTAGGTGGGTGGGCGTAGGTTGGTGGCGAGGGGCCTACGCCATGAAGCGCTGAGCAGCTGAATCCCAAGCCGTCATATTTGCCCTATGATGCGCTTTGGGGACTGCTGAAGCAGGTAACACAGTCACTGCTGGGAATCGGAAAGGAGTGCTGGATTCGAACTCTCAGCTAGCCGAATACAAGACCAGCAAGATTCCGATGATGCCACCAGCGTACGTGGGGAGGGGGGAGGTGGGGGGGGGGAATAAGTGTCCCCTAACGCTTTGGTCCGACCCCGCCCCTGACATGAGGGGTACTGACTACATATGTTACCCTTGCAGTCGACATCTTAGGGCCTTTGGTGGCATCCCTAAGGACCAGAGCCAAGCAGCATTCGTTCATAGGTGGAGACTTAACCAATCTTTTCACTTCTACTCTCCCTTCGTTGTACCGTTCTTAAACCTCTCTAGAACAGAAGAATGAGACTGCAAGAGGGCATGAGGCCTACACTAGGCAATTCCATGTCTCTTACCACATGTCATCCCTATCACTAAATTTATCTAATCTTCTCATAAAGCAACAAATAGTTTTAGCACTCGCGACATGGTTAAATTGTATTCCATTCGTTAACCACTGTGTTGGCAAAATAGTTGTCTATTTCCTCCGTAGACCTAGATTTGTTCTATTGTATGACCAAAATAAGAAACACAAAGAAGTTCACTGACCTCTGTTATGTTGTGCATGGGTCAGGCACAAAGGAACACCACCTGCAAGGGGCTCTCTCACACCAAGAGGCGCCTCTCTTCTGCAAGGCAGGTGGTCGTCACACTTGCGTTCCTTCCCTAGCGTCATCCCGAGTTAAGAAATAGATAAATACATAAATAAATTAATAAATATATAAATCAATAAGGATGGATAATAATAAGCACGCGAAACAAAACAAATGTAGACAGGTACTCAAGAGAATCGTGGTTAAGTGGCACACCACCTTTTCTGAGCGAGTGCCAAGGCCAATCTGGTCGAATAGTCTGGCAGTGGTATCCAGAAGGAAGGAAACAGGCACCCAATGGAAGGTGTATGGCTCCTCCATCCCCCCACCCCCCGCCCCCGGGGGGAACTGTCCCGTTCTTGTTTGGGGCTGTGGGTGACGGCGAGAATAGTCCTTTTCGGTTTTTGCGAATGTGGCTTAAGGGCAATCACTGCTCCGAGTGGATGGTGACAATGACGATGATACCCTTAAAAAAGAAAAAGAAAAAAAAAGTGAGGACCGAGCCTTTAATAATGCAACGTTTCGGTTGTTTGATCTTTATCAAGTACATAGTCGTGGCACACAGATTTTTGAGAATAAATACGAGGACACGCGTGGGGAGGGAGGGACCACGACTACGTACTTGATGAAGCTGCAACAAGTGAAATATCGTATTAATCAAGGCTCCGTCCTCACTTGTGGTGTTTCTTTTGATAGATTTCTCGGCAACTGAAACAGCATACACTAACACCCTTCCCCACCCCTGCGCCGTGACCACAGTAGGCCCACCTCTACTTCGGCAGTGAAGTCTCACAGGCCCCAAGATGGTGTACAAAGCATTCGATTTCGTTTCACCTTCCCACATTTCTTGAAGAACCTTATCATGCATTAGCTGCTCTCCCGGAAGCGTATAGCATTCGCTTAGTTGTGGATTGGAGTCCCGCACTCGTCTCCTATGCCCAGCAGTGACAGTTACCTGCCCTAACATTCCCTAAAGCGCCTAACAGGGCAAAGGTGACGGCTTCGAGTGCAGCGCCTCCTGGCGTACGCTCCTCACCTTCAGCTTATTGTGTGTTCTTGAAGAATCCCAATGTTGTGTTTTCGAGGGTTTTTCAAGTATTTATGTAATGACTCGCCCAGTGCAACACCTCCATATGGAGACGAGGGTGTGGTGGGCGGGCCACGAAGACGGGCGACAGGGAGACGATTCTCTCCGATGTCCATTGGAACAGGACCTCCACCACCACATGCAGGTACCCATCGTTGGCGCCTGTGCGTTGGCTAATGTTGGGTCGAGTGTTCAAGCTCGAGGCAACAGTTATTATTATCATCTGTTTCACGCATCGATCCTTCACCCCCCAAGGTAGTATTCAGATGGGAGGAGAGGGCAGGAGTGTGGGTGAGAGGGCCTCTGGGTGTGGGTGGGTGCTGTGACTTAGCCATTGTCCCCATCCAACTGTAAGGAGATTGCAGCCTTAGTTAACAACAATCGACTCCCCACATAACTTTTATAAGAATTCCTTTGTTGCAAGTACTGCCCCCAAGTGGACGGGATTCCCTGTGTTTCTGAGCAATGTTTACTTGGCTCTTTGGGGCACTGGAACATTGTATTTCATCATCGATAAATTTCCTATGCTTCTATCGAAGGGGATAATATTGAGCCCACATTGGGAATAGAAAATCACACTTTCTTTGATGCAAATTCAAAATTTGCAACTCTCAGTACTGGTGTTTACTTTCCGCCTTTTCACACACACAAAAAAGTATTCTTCTCAAGAAAGCATTGGACACTCACTGATTACCGTTTTTCACTGTCCTAATTTAATTTCAAATGGGTTGTTTACTTAACTACATCACCTTCTCCAGAACAAAAAAAGAAGTGTTTCAAAACTTTCCTTAGACTATTCGTGTGTTTGATTTCAAACTACCTGGTTATTAATAAATGGTATACTGAAAAAATATATATAGACTGTTCTGCCCCCTCACTATATATTTTTTCTTTAAATACTGGATACTTAATACTATGTGTCATTTGTCATCTGAATATCTCTTGTTTAAGCATCTTACATATTACCTTTATTTTCAGTCTGTCGCTACAGTTCGCTGACGGCGTAAACGGAAGCTTGCTGATCTCGCACTCGCTTAGTTGTGGGTTCGAATCCGGCACTACTCCCCGTTTCCCAGCAGAGACTATTAGCTACCTGCCCCAACAGTCCAAGCATAAGAGGGCAAAGGTGATGGCTTCGGCCGTAGCTACTCAGCGCTTCCTGGTTTAGGTTCCGTACGACCTTCACAATAAAGGCTGAACTTGTGCGTCTTAAACACTTTCCAGCAAAAGTGCACATTTCCCTTCCCTTGGACTGGCGCTTGCACGACACAACCTGCACGGAGGGACCAAAAGCAAAACAATGATCTGACGAGGCGGCAGTTGTCAGCGAGAGAAGTATTGACAGTATCATTATTGCAAATAGACACTGACCATGCGAGGGCCCGGGCGAAAATGCCACGGACAACTCACACTGGATCGACCTTTAGTGCATGAACTAAAATGACCTTCATCTTTTGTCAGTGTCGCTGTCGATGGGGGTTTCCCTCTGCTGAATAAAATCGCCTGGCGGAGACGAAATGGGCTTAATTCAATGTGGAGAGGGTCCTTCTTCGACCGAATGAAATAGTTTGGCGGTAGCTACAATTAAATTACGGCGAAACAGCTTTCAGTAACCTGAAATGAGGAATTGATTCAGACGATGATCAAATGCCAGTGGCTTCATTTTTTGTCTGTCATCCCATCTTGTCAATTCATCTTTTCGGCTACACTGCTGCATGTCCGAGCTAACATCAGTCATAATTGGTCACAATGTAGTTCCATGGTAAAGCGTGAGTACTGACAAGTGGAGGGGAACTTAGGTCCATGACAGGAGTCGAACCAACCAGAGCCTGAGTGCTGTATACAGTCGGAGAGCGGTCGACCAAGATGGCGAGGAACATTCAGACAGAAACATCACTAAAGACTTTAATGACGAAACAGCAGGATATAAACACCTGCTCGTAATAATAACAACAATAAAATCTCCATTTGAGTCTCCTTTGCCATCAGAGTCCAACTAGTTCAATTGAACAGCCTGTCAATGGGTCGAAGACGAGCAGGCGGCACGCACGCACGCACGCTCTTGCCAGGCTCTCCCGTGAGGAGTTTGTCCTTGGAAATGCGTTGAAGACCGCCACCAGCAGCAGCAGCAGCAGCACCTGCGCATTTCAACTTCCCTTCAACCTTGCACATCCCACTGGCAGCCACTCCAAACCTTCCCTTACGGAGATGACATTCCTTCAACCGAGTAGGATACCCGTTAGCCTAGGGGGTGTATGGCGAGTGCCCCGAGGCTGCCGTCAATCGATTCTATTCATTTGAGGAAGAAAGAAACTTACCCAGAGAAAACTGTTCGACAAGTCTTGAGCCTGTCCTCTCGTTGAACTGCTTCTCTGCGTTTTGCTACTGCCGTCGGGTGATTTTATTCTCAGAAGCGAAAAGATTAACCCGAGTATGCCTACATCCACTATGATCCCGTTTCTTCAATTTGGTTAAGCCGACAGTAAACTTAGTAACGCCGTCAGCCATAAAAAAAAACTGCAAAGGATGCCACTATACTGAAGGAAATGATGCAGTGCTGCTCATCCTAGGTTCCGTAGACGCGCTTTTTTTCAAGTGGAACAGACTCTCACTTGTGGGGCCGTAACCAGAAAACTAGAGATAGCTAATAAATGCCTGGTGACTTCATTCACTGTTGAAAGCTGGTCTCAGGAGGAGGGGGGTAATGCTTTGAGTAGGTCAAGAGCCCCGGATCAAAGACTTTGATTAGTACCAGGTTCAATCCCCAATGACTGTCGGTGTCTGACGCTGTCCCTTACTGCCCCCCCCCAAAAAAAAAAAAAAAACACAGGGCAACAGTGAGTGGTTCGGATTTTTTTTTTTTTTTCACTTCGTCACGCAAGCTATTCACATGACCCTTGACGCTGGTCGACCTGCTTAGGTAGAGTGGTCAGAAACCACCTCGAATGACCTATTTCAATAATTACATGTTGTCGAGCAAGACTGAATATAACCAATTATAGGATTTCGTTCTGGTTGGCGTCAGACGATTTTATTCAGCTTAGGAGAACCCCTTCTTCCCGATAGAAATTTAAATAAGAGCCATCTAGGCTGGACCAATTCAAACGACATTTTTTGAGCCAAAAAACCGAACAGGACTTTATGATTTTGCTCTGATCATCCTTAATTCGGCCTACAGGAACCCCTAACTGCTTTAATAACTTTATTCAATTGAGAGAGTGTCTTCACCGGATTGTCAATGACACACTCTGAAGAATCCTTCTCCAAACTGAATCCAACTGTGCTTATACAACCCTCAGAACCTGTTGTAATCTAACAAACATTCTTAATATGAAACAACTAATGTTATATGTATGGCACGAAGAGTTAAGGAAATTTTACTTATTTGGTTAAATTCAGAGAAGGGACCGGACTTTGGCATAGGATGAAGTCTCACAATATATGTACAAATTCAACAACTTCCTAATTTTCTCAATCGAAACCCATGAAATACTGCTATATATACAATAATGATAATGATACTACTACTACTAATAATAATAACAATACTTACAATAATAAATCTTGTGCCATAAGCTAGAAAATGCAAGTACTTTTATATATCTATACCTAAAAGGTCCTTTCACCCTTATAAGGGGATGGCTTGGTCAAAGCATACACCTAATAAGTCCCCTCCCCCCCAACACACAAATATCTATGTGAGGGGAAATACCTTTTGGTTTCTGTACGCATTAAAAACTACTACTTGCATTCTCTGGTTTTGGCACAGAGTATTTTCAGTCGAGTTAACTCAACATTTTCGTAGTTCCTATTGCGGAATTTGGAGAAGTTTAGAGAAGAAATACAATGTAAAAATTAAACAGTTTTAAGTATGTTACACTCGTTAGTTTCCCCGGTTCTTTCAGAATGATCTTACGAGTAAAACGTTGAATATTACTAATAAAGACTTCTTCATCTTCCACATAGTGTTTCCTCGACCATATCTGCCGCCAGTTGTCATTTTCAAACAAGTCGAGAGACGGAAGGGATGAGTAAAGGTTCCAATAATATTTCCCACTATTTGTGCTCACTCAAGCCATCAGTATTTATGTTAATACTTATTTTCGTCCATTTCCGAGTTCACTCCTTTTACTTCCCTCTCGTCCAAACATCCTGTTAGTATCCAGTTACTTGTTTGCATGGGTTTTGCTACACTGGCCACTCCGTACATCACCTCTTGGCCAACCGTATCAGTTGCAGCAATTGTTCTCTTGATATTTGATATACCGGGGCACAACAGCCCGATGTCCATTCTCTCGCAGCAGAGGAGAAGCATACTGTTGTATGCTGACCAGTTTTTCGTAGTCCAGGCTCTCAAGTAGAGCGATAGGTCAAGAAGAATGCAGATGGGAGCTGGAACCCCATTCACGTCAGCTCCGGCTTCTCTACTACTGTGTTATCTAATCATTATTCTGATCGCATGATTATGATGGCTCCCAAAAAGCGAAGCATCTCCACTTCGATTTTCTTGCTCGACGTGGGACGTGAAGAAGGCGTCATCTACGTGTCCACTTGGGCGTGGCTGGAGATATTCCTCGGCCAAGACAAAGCCACGCGAGGCTTCTGCAGCTGAATTTGACGGGGCTGAAGAAACAGCCTCGCCTGACGCTGCACAAGGTTGGCTGGCTGGCTGGCTGGCGGGCGGGCTGGCGCAGCAGCAGCAGCAGCTCCCTTCCCCCGCGGTCTAGAGAGAACGTGCCATCGCGCTTCGCTTCGCTAGCTCGTGGCTCCACCATTACCACTGAATGTCTGTCGCGTTGGGCTGGGGCTATAGTTCCTTCGAGTAGATTCAGTGTGGAGAGTTATTGTCGCAGTAATGTTTTCCATCATTATCAAGCCAGCATATTGTTTCATTTTTGTCCAAGGCGTCTAGTGGCCATGGCTGTCTCTCTCTTCCTCTACGTAACTCAAGGCGCTTTACTACCTCACGACACGTAATAAGGCTGAGGCTGCGTCTCCAACCAAACACCACGAGAGGCTGCTTCAGCCGCAGCAGCACTCCGCTCCACGCCACCGCGCGGGGCTGTGGCTCAACCTCCAACTCACCACGGATACGTTACCCGGGGCTGCGGCCGCCACACCACACAGGCGGCGGCGTTCTCTTCGTCCCAGCTCATTCGCATCGAAATTTCAGAGCATTTTATTCCCTCAGCTTGAAGCCGTCTTACAAAATTGAACATGCATGTACTCTGGCCACGCGTCTGTTGTACACACGCACTTCAAAGAGTAGCTTTTGTAAGCACACGCACTACATGTATTTTGAGATGCACGGATTGTAGGTTTTACACATTAACTTTTTTGAGCTAGATTTTGGAATATAAGGTTAATCATAAGTCTTTGACACATTTTATGATATTGATATGATAATCGGTTGTTCGACCCCCATAGGAAGACAAGAATAAGCAGGATACAAATATTCTCCAGATGCGAAGAGTGAAGCAGGTTGGTCGGCCATGCTGGTGGCGTGTGCTGCGTCCCAGCTCCAACCAGCCAGCCAGCCAGCTAGGAATGAGGCGCGCACATTTGCCCTACATAAGACGCCTTTTCTTAATTTTAGTTCGCAGTCATTCTACCTCCGTGGTACGTATTACGGATGCGCCTATGACCACTGCAGTTGAAGACAAAGGTAGCGCAGCTTCAAACATGGCCCCTGACAAAGAAGCCAGCTGCACCTGTAGACTGAATTGTTACATTCGATAAAGCTTGAAGGCAACGAAAAGCGTACGCAGGCTACATCTGCAGAAGCAGCGACAACAGCCGCAGTGGCTTGGAGGCCACGGCTGGCTGGCTACCCTGACGTGTGTGCTGTGTATGTTTGCATGAATTCATATTGAATGCTTAAGATCATGGGCACATGCCGTGCATGCAACTTGTAACTTCGAGTATTTCACCACACATGGTAGTACGGGTCCTGGACAGTACATCAAATTGTGATGTTCAGATTATCATGGAAAAATTGCGTAAATGTTGAGAATCATGGTCACCTTTTGGTATCAAACCAGATATAGGGGTTCCACCAGCATAATACTATTAATTGTTCGTAACTTACTGAATGGAAATTCATACATGATCGTTATCATGAAATATCAATGTGTGAAATAGAACCGGATGGCATCACCTAAACAATAGGGCCAATTCACAGGGACCTCAAAATTTATCAATTTATGCATGCATTTTTGTGTATTTTAAAACCTGTATGTTTTTTACGTCTGTTGTTTTTTTAATATGTGTTATGCAAGAAATTCGTATAACATTAAAACATCTCCATGATCCATAAGGTAATATGTTAATCCAAGAATTTAACTTAAGGGGCCTCCATGCTCTCACCTTGTCTAAAACCGGCACTGAGCAGAAATGCACTTTATGTAGACAGGGGTAACTGATTAGTGAAGACATGATAAGATATGAAAATGTCGCCAGGGAATCGCTACTAATGCTGGAATGTTCTCAATTCACACGGCAGTTGCCGCCGCTAAACCACGTCAGGCGATGCGATGACGTGTTGCTTCTAGCCTCACACGGGGTCTCCGCTCTGATAGTAAGTAGCCTCGCACAACCCCTCCC
Source organism: Oratosquilla oratoria (assembly GCF_046742065.1). Taxonomy (NCBI): domain Eukaryota; kingdom Metazoa; phylum Arthropoda; class Malacostraca; order Stomatopoda; family Squillidae; genus Oratosquilla; species Oratosquilla oratoria. The sequence continues at coordinate 5,302,277 of NC_134781.1, read as the reverse complement.
TCGGCCACATCAGTCGCCGCAGCAGCGACAGCAGCAGCACCGCACCACTGCCAGCGATGCCGTCAACACGAATGCTGGTTGCCACTGCCATCGCCGGTTGACACACTTTTCGTCTCTTTTATTTAGTCCATTTTCGAGGAGATGATCATGGCGTACCACATTTCTCCGTTGGGTGGAGTAGTAGAATTTATCTTCCTGAATGTCCATGGTGTTTATCCTCTTGTGGTGACACTCCCACACATACTTTCTGTGCGTGGGACCAGCGCCGGGGCAGCAGCAGTGTATCGCTTCCCTCAGACCCAACACGTCCCGCACCGATTTCACAGCATTACGCCACCATTCTTACCCTTCGAATGCTGCATGGCCTTCCCTTTGACTCCACGGCGTGCATGCACATGTATCTATGCCAGGGCATCGGGTTGTGAAAACAGTAAACGTGATCTTGGGTCCTGGGAAGGAAGGGAGGGTTGCTAAGTGCTCGAGTGAGTACGGAAACACCTCCCATGAGAGGGTGAGGATGTACGGTCTCGTCTAGTTACGAGGCGTTGTTCAAGAGAGCTTCACATCCAAACGCTCGTTGCCCAACGCTGATGAGCACCGACCCGACATGTCCTTATCTCTTCAGGGAATCATGGTGTTCTATACAAAAGCCCCTAGAAACAATGGATAACCACAAACTAAATATAAAACACGGCAGGGGTGGTGGAAATCTTATAACGGGAGGCACTTTAACTGCGGCCGAAGCCGTCTTCATCATTCACCAAGGCCTTAGATCATATGCTGGACTCGTGAGCCGTCATGAGACAGTCACTGGGAGATTGACTCAAAGCCTACGCACGAGAAAGCCTACAATTTCTGGCAAGCTTCAGGGGTTGACGATGGCAACGTTAACTTCCAGTTAATACATACACAATGTGTGTGCATGTATATATATATATATATATATGTGTGTGTGTGTGTGTGTGTGTGTGTGTATGTATGTATGTATATATAGGGTCATATGAAGAACTGTCACCCCAGAACGCCCACATGAAGAATCGTCACCCCATGAGATCCCACCTGAAGAATTATCACCCTAGTACGCTGAATATCAACAATGGGATAAATATTAGGTTACGTTCAATGAGGGTTGTGCTTATTGTCAACTTATACAACCGAAGAATCGTAAACCCAGGATGGCCCACACGAAGAATTGTCACCCTAGGATAGCCCACATGAATTGACCCTGGCGAAATCTAGGGTGGATTCTTCATGTTATCCATATGTGTGTGTGTGTATATATATATATATATATATATATATATATATATATATATATATATATATATATATATATATATATATATATATATATATATTATACACACACGCACATACGAAAGAGCATTATGGGGCGGAAGTTACATGGGATCGAAGTCGGGTACCTGCATGAAGTAAGAGGGACGTCGGCGAGTCACGCCATCTTAACCCATATCTTCCCTACGTCCATTTTGAAACTCGGTATTCGTCCTCAACCCAAGAGCTTTCTTTGTGACCTTCATCTGCGAGCTGACAACCGGCAACTGCACCTCCCCCCGCCCTTTTTACTACTCTCGCAGACATCAGTCTGAAGTTTCTTCCCAGAGATACGTATGGGAGGGCATCAGGGCAGTTGTCAACTGCTATGAGGCTGCAAGTATCCAGATACTGAAACTCGAGGCAACAAGTGAATTTCCTTGCCGCGTCGGTACCCATTAACAAATAAATCAACGCTTACTTTTGGGTGTGTGAGGATAATTTGAGCCCCCCCCCCCCACACACACCCGTTCACATATTAGGAGACCAACAAGGGATGATGTGGAGGGTTTCAAACTAGGGTTTATTTAATTTATAACCAGACACACACAATGATTAGGTCGCTATAAGGGATAAGAAATATTGATAGAAGACATCTCGTGATTAAGGATAGGACTTAGTAGATATAGCCCAAACTGGAACAGTACATGAATTTATATGTAAATATAATTAGAAATCAAGGATATAAATTTAGTTAGAACTGATCATGAATTTGTGTCTAGGTAAGATAAATTGTGGAAGACGAGCGTTGCTCCTTTCATGTATACTACAGTTAAGTAAATACGCACACACACACACACACACACACACACACACACATTATATATATATATATATATATATATATATATATATATATATATATATATATTATATGCGTGTGTGAGAGAGAGAGGGAAGGAAGAGGACTGAAGTATATACATATAATCACGATTACAGATTTCTTGTAATCTATAAGCTCCTCACAGATCAACAATAAAAACAAAACATGGAATGGTATAACCCATGCGTCTACGACAGATTAGCGCTGGATATTAGTTTGGGACAAGTATGGTCCGATTTGGTTTGGTAGAGAAGAACATAGACTCCTAACCTCTATTGAAGAGTTAATTTCATCCAGAGATGTTCTTCCTGAATCATTATCATTCCACTCTATGATGACGAACCCATGTGTGTAGTTTTGGTTCTATTTGGGCGCTTTTCAACGACCAGATACCCTTCCAAACCTAACCTAACCCTTCATATTATTTGCTTTTTAGCACAATTCTTTTTTAGAAAAGTGTCCAAATAGCAAGTGTCCATCTGACACAATACACGTTTGTATGCTTGTATAACAACAGAAGTACAGAAGCCAAGAAGGACAGGGTTGTGAAGAAATGTACTGTGAGGGCACTCAGAACCCCCGGAGCCTTCGTTGCCCAGTGGCGTCTTCCCTCCTCAGCCGAAGAAGCAATACGTGAAACAGCCTAGCATAAACTATTTCGTCGCCGATAAATCACCAACGTTTCTATCCCAAAACAAAGATACAGAAGGAACGCAGGGTAAATTGCGTATTCCCAGAAGCATGGAATTTTGCATGTGTATTCTTTTTGTCACTGCGATATTGGTTGGCTTCGTGGGTCCAATGCAAGAGACCTGCTAAGGCAAACATATTGATTTATATCACAACTGCTGTGGTCATATGAATCTTCACTGGTGTAAAGGAGGTACAAGTAAAGGTTGTTTAAATATGTACGGTTGATCACACGTGTCGCTGGATTCACACAAATATCTGTGTAACTACCATAAGCATGCCTGCTGCGGTGTATCACAACTGTGCTATAACTGCTACACCAAAATCGTTAATAATATTGTAGATTTACTTGTGATACTAGATTTAGGCGGTTGTCTTGAAAAGGGTTTCGAGGTTCTGACTGGTATGTCTGTAGCGCTCCTACAGGACTCCATGTCAGGCATCACGTGCCACGATATTTATTGTGCAGTCACGGTGTCAGTCACGTTAGGAAAGAGAAGCACAGTGAGTCAAGAGAAGCTCCATGTGAGGACGAAGTCTTGATAGGCACAACGTTTCGCTTCTTTGAGCTTTATCAAGTATTTGAAAAAACTCTTATGAATGAAGCGTTATGCTACAAATAATAATGAAATTGTCCTCACATGGTGCTTTTTGAACTTAATTGTCGGTAATTGCCTTTCTCTTTCGAATGTAAAGTACATAACATTCTGGTCAGGATTTTGATATCTCGGGTTCAGCACGCACAGTGGCTAAGCAATGAACCCAAGAAGCTCGTTGCAGGTCTTGAGATCCTCAGGAGGTACTTTTACGTAGCAGCACGCGTTAGTGTGTCAAATATCTTTGCTCCAATCCACCCATGGTCTTCTAGAAGCAATGCTATTGACGACAACCAAACCTGAGCCACGATATGCACTACACAAATACATCTTTCATTGTTGTTGCACCGATTCACTTATGTTTGCAAAATACCACTTAAGACCGCCTCACATTGGGCCAACCGCTGTAGATTTGAATAACTTGAATAAAACTTTGGTTACAATATTCTAGACTTCCCTAAGAAAATGACAGCACTGTGTTTAACTTTTATAGTGGTTTACCCTCTTTTAGTTTGCCATTCAGTTTCTCAATATATGACGCAAAAGTAATTTGACATTTGGATATTCGATAAGCCGAAATTGTAACCGAAGTGGCTTCTACTCAAACGAAATCACAACGGTTGGTGAGAATAAGCCAAGTGTAAAGCGGCTTTTACAATCATCATGATTCAACGAGGAAAGGCACATCTACATCGTTCAGAAATTTCGTGGGTCAGCTTCGAATGTCCCCAAAAGGTCCACCCTCAAGAGTTCTGTCCTTCCTCTAGAATTTAACGACACAAATAAAACTTGATCAATATGTAATATATCTTCCAGCTTTATATTAAAAATGTTTCTCATTGCCGAGGATGAAGCCGCCAGACAGGAGAAGAGGATCGAGGTCGAAGGGAAATTTTATGGTTACGTTAAGTCAGGTGAGGGAGGGTTTGTCTTTTTTCCAGGAATGCCTGCCAGGATCTTGATCCAGTGGTAGCTATGTAGGAAGACGCGCCTCTCAACGGGGAAGTTCCAGGGCGGTGTGACGGAGGACCGGAGAAGAGATGAAGACTGATCTCTCTGGCGACCCCGAACAGGAACAGGCGAAAGAAGACGAAGGAGAAGAACAAAGAAGAGGGGGGGGAGGGGGAGATGAAGACTGAGCTCTGTGGCGACCCCTAACAGGAACAGGCAAAGGAAGAAAAAGAAAACGAGGGAAAAGAAGGAGGAGGAGGAAGTGGAGACCCCTAACACGAACAGATGAAAATAATGATGATAATAATAAAAATAATAATAATAATGATAATAATAATAATAATAATAGTAGTAGTACATACATACATACATATACCAAGGCTTTTTCCCCCTTACAAGGGAGGTAGCCAAAAAGGGAAAGGCATAAAAACACTCCCACCCATTTCATCCCTAAATACACTCCACACCCCTCCCACCCTCCCTCTCATCTGAGCACCTCCTGGATGACGGGTCATCCCTGCACCTTGCCCACCGCCCTGGGTCAGAAGCAGTGTCGCAAGACACAGCACATCCACAGCAAGGCCGCTTCATTTAATCGGCGACCCCCCCTCTCCGTCCCCCCTTGCATATAAGGAGGGGACGGGGAGAAATCCCTTCGGGCTGCGTCAAAATTTGCTCACACATACTACCTCACCCCCCACCCCCGCCCATTCCTCCTCATGCAATCACAACATCATCCATATACAACCATTCTCCACTCACCTCTGTCTTCCGTCCTCTCCCTTCCTTCCTCAACAGAAATTCCCCTCTTCCCCAAAGCCCCCTTCACCCCATCCATCCACCTCATCCTAGGACGTCCCCTCATGTTCACTCCTTCCACATCTGCCTTCCATACCTCTTTTACTAGTCTTTCTTCACTCATTCTTTCCATGTGTCCAAACCATCCTAATATTCTTTCATCAACCCTATCTCCCAGCTCCTTTTTCACCCCTGTTCTCCTCCTCACCTCCTCATTTCTCACTCTATCCAGCCTAGTAACCCCCACCATACTTCTCAGACACCTCATCTCAAACACATTCAAACTCCTTCTCTCTTCTTCTCTTATGTTCCTCGTTTCTGTCCCATACAGTGCTGTTGGCACAATCACTCCTTCATACAGTCTCCTCTTCGCATCCATTCCTAAATATCTATTCCTCATTACACTCTTTAATCCACCAAGGCATTTACTCGCTTCTCTCAATCTGCATTCTACCTCCACCTTCACTCCACCTTTTCCTGCTACACTTGCACCCAAGTATCTAAAACTATCCACTTCCTCCAGTCGCTCTCCCTTAATGTTCACTTCCAGTCTACTGCCACTTTCACCCCTTGTACATCTCATCACCTTACTTTTACCCACATTTATCTTTAGCTTTCTTCTATCACATACTCTCCCAAACTCTGCCAACAGCTTCCTCAATCCCTCCTCCGATCCTGCCACAAGCGCAGTGTCGTCCGCAAACAACAGCTGGCTCACCTCCCACTTTTCTCCATTTTCTTTAACCATCTCCAATCCCTGACCCACTACCCTTGCATTCACCTCTCGCACCACCCCATCCATGTATAAGTTGAACAGCCAGGGCGACATAACGCATCCTTGACGAAGTCCCACCTTTACCTCAAACCACTCACTCTCTCCATTTCCAATCCTGACACAAGCTCTACTACTCTCATAAAAACTCTTGACAGCTCCCAAAAGCTTTCCTCCTATCCCATATATCTGCATAACCTCCCACAGTGTCTTTCTGTCTACCCTATCATAAGCCTTTTCCAGATCCATAAAAGCCCAAAAAACATCCTTCCCCTTTCCTATAGCTTTCTCACATATCTGTCTTACCACAAAGATCTGATCTACACAACCTCTACCTGTCCTAAATCCACACTGTTCCTCACCAATTACTCCTTTTGTTCCTCTCCTAATCCTCTCAATCAAGATCCTCCCATAAGCCTTCCCAACTACACTTAACAAGCTAATCCCTCTGAAACTACTACATTCACACTTGTCCCCTTTTCCCTTGTAAAGAGGAACTATACAGGCACTCCTCCAGTCCTCCGGTACTCTACCCTCTCTCCAGCAAACATTAAATAACCTCACCAACCAGTCCACCATCACTTGACCTTCCTTTTTCAGACATTCTGCATGGCATCCATCCAGACCAGGTGCCTTACCTGCTTTCATCATCTTAACAACTGCCTTCACCTCATCCTTCCTTATTTCTCCTCCATTCTCCTCACTCATCACTCTCATTTTCTTCGCATTTCCCACTGCAGCTATCTTTCCTTCCCTATCCTCCTTCACATTTAGCAACTCCCTAAAATATTCTGCCCATCTTCCCCTTACTGCCTTCTCTTCCATTATCATCTCTCCATCTGCACCTTTTACCTTTTCTTCTCTACTTGATTCGCCTCCTCTTCCTCTCTTAATTTCTTTCCAAAACATATTTTTATTACTTTCAAAATTTTCTGTCATACTCTTACCCCATTTCACATCTGCTCTCCTCTTTGCAACCTTTACCTTTTGCTTTACTTCTCTTTTCTTTTCTTTGTACCTCTCATATGACTCCCTCGTCCTATTTTGCAACCAATCTGTGAATGCTCGCTTCTTCTCTTCTACAACCTTCTTTGTTTCCTCATCCCACCATTCACTACCCTTTCTTCTATTTCCCCCTGTCCTTCTTGTTCCACACACCATCCTTGCACACTTTATGACTCCCTCCTTGAACCATCCCCATTCCTCCTCCACACCCATCTCTACTCCATCCTTTACTCCCTCCCACTCCTCCTTCAGCTTCTTTCCGTACTCCTTCTCCCTTTCCTTTTCATTCAAGGAGTTCACTCTAAGAACCTCCCTACCTTTTGTCCCTTTCCTCTTTCTCCATCTATCCTCCACTCTCAACTTGCCTTCCACCAAAAAATGATCTGATATTCCCCCACCCTCTCCCCTTAGCACATGTACATCCTTAACTCTTCCTATCATAATCCTATTTACCACTACATAATCCATTAACGCTCTATCTACCACCCTTCCCTCCACCACCATCTCCCATGTGTACTTATGCTTGACTTTCTTCCGAAACACTGTATTTGCTATCATCAACTCTCTTTCTAGACACATTTCCACCATCAACTCTCCACTACGATTCTTTCCTGGTACTCCACACTTCCCAACCACTCCATCGATTGGACCATTTCCCACCCTAGCATTAAGGTCTCCCAGTACTATTACATTGACATTTCTTCCTAAACCCTCTATGCACTCATTTAAATCTATCCAAAAAGCCTCCCTTTCTTCCACGCTCTTCTCACTGCCAGGCACATATGCACTTACAAAGACCCACATCTCCTTTCCCAGTTTCACCTTCATCCACATTATCCTTGAGGAAACCTCCTTCCACTCCACTACCTGTTTACCCATCTCCTCACTTACTAGTATAGTCACCACTTCCCTCCCTCGCCCTCTCTTCACTCCTGATAACCTCCCACTTACACTCCCAAACTTACACTCACCCTTCCCTTTCAACTTAGTTTCACTCAAAGCCAACACATCCATCTTTCTTCTCACAAACATACTACCTATCTCTTCCCTTTTACTCTCATCTGTATCACATCCACGCACATTAAAAGACCCAAACCTTAGGGTGCTGGTCCGAGGCCCTCCAGCACCCCTTATGCCTTCACTTTTATTTTTAGGAGATATGCCCCGTGGGGCTACAGGGAGAAGGATGCCTAGTCCCAATCCCCGTCCCTTTCTTCTCGCCTCTTACGATCCAAGTGGGAATACTTGGTGGCAGTATTCTTTTCCCCCACCACAGGGAATTCCCCCATCACAGAAAGAGAATACTCAGAGAAATGGTACAGGACAGCAACAAGGGGTTGGGGGACAGCATAACGGAGGGACAGTCGTAGTATAAAAGTGTCATCATTTCTCTATGAACAGAGTTTTCTTCTATCATAGACAAAATGATGTGTGGCTCTGGTCCGTAGGGGCGCCCCATATAGACCCTAAAGTATCGAGTGCATGCTACTTTGCCACAATAACAAGCAGCCAATACCCCAGACGGGGTATAGTAATAATAATAATAATAAATTGATTAATAAGTAAACAAAGACGAACGAGAAGGAGGGGAGAGGAGATTATACTTCAATGATAAAACAGTATTTGGAGTGTCTATAGGCATGGTTGAACTCAGGAATAGCGACAAGAATCTGTTTTAGAAAGAGTGCATCTCGTGAAGGCTTACGCGCCAAGTGTCCACTTGGCATTATTTCTGTTCTGATGGCCTGCAGTAAGAGCACAAGCCGAGAAAACACAATCAAAACCCCGTATGTCAATAAGCCCGCAAAAACACAATGATCGAGTTAAGAAAAAATAAAATAAAAATAAGATTTGGTTGGTCCCAGGCGATCCATTCAAGGCAGAGGGCAGAGGCCGATGTCCTGTGTTTCGTCGCCGACATAACAAACTTCACCAGTATCGAAGGAGACGAAATGCAATGTTGACGACTCCCTCCGGCTTCGTTAAAGGCGTTATCACACTGGGATATATTTCCCTCGACTGTTGGAGTAGATTTGCAGCACGCAGCTTTCGGGAAGGAATCTGATATCATGTCAAATGTCATTCACGTCAAATCTGACATCATGTTAAATGTCAATCATGTCAAATGACATTCTATGTCAACTATTGAGAAAACAAAATAGTCTGCCTTCGTGAATTTACGGCGGAAAAAGTTCTGGAGATGGGCGGTACCACCGATTAATTGGAGGTTGGAGAAAAAATAGGCCAGTGTGATAACACCTCAAGACGTCGACGGCCCCCCCCCCCCCGGCTTCGCTAAGAGGAGGACCTCTTCGAGATCCGGAAGGTCGTGTTGCGACCTTCTACATGTATCTGGAGACTACGACATGGAAGACGGGAACCAGGGACTGGAGAAGGCAAATCACTCAAGTGGGAGGAGGGGGAGAGTTGGCATCGTCAGGGACTCCTTACGCCTCTCAAACTTTCCCTCAATATTACCCAGAGCCAAATTCTGACAGGGACGAACTACCCCCGAAATATACAAATAAATGATTCTCTTTATTATAAAAAAAAATAGTTTATCAACATATTTGTAATCTGTGCCATAGACAAATAATCAAAAGCAGAGCTGGAATGGACTTAGTAAAGTGCATAAATTCACTATTTCGATTCCAGGTTCTAGATGCGAGGTCTAATCATTGTAAAAAACCAAGAAGACTGTAGATTACCCCGGGCCAAGACGCCTTTTATCTATATTTTTGTTGATCTATAATAAAGAAAGGTAACGATCATACCAGGTCTGAGGAAACGGTGCCCTTCCCCGAGAGCCCATTCTTCTTAAATAATGAATTTGTCGAGATGTTTCTCAACCCGTGTTTTCTCACGTTGGGAATAATTCGGGAGGAACATTCAAGAAGCTGAACTTTCCATTCAAATCCTCAACTCCTTTTATACCAAGTGGCACTGTTCCTTTCTATCCTAGCTGTCGTCGGGTGATTTTATTCACCTCATTGGCACCTCCTCCCCCTTGGTGGTGGACGGATGACAGCCCCTGATGCAACACTTCCGTGTGGGTCTTCCACTTTATCGCAGTTGCCGTCGGCCGATTTTATTTGCCATCTTGGCAATCCCTCGGAACCGAAAGAAGTTTATGCGCGGTAGGTAGGTTGGTAGGCAGGTAGGTGTGTAAGTAGGCAGGTAGGTAGGTAGATGGGTGGGTAGGTAGGCGGGTGGGTGGGTAGGTAGGTAGACAGGTAGGTAGGTGGGTATATTGACAGGTAAGTGGGTGAGTGGGTAGGTATGCGGGTAGGTAGACAGGTAGGTGGGTAGATAGACAGGAAGGTAGATGGGTAAGTAGACAAGTAGCCAACACAGGTAAGTAGGCAGGCAGGCAGGTAGGCTGGTAGGTAGGTGGGTGGGTAGGTAGGCGGGCAAACACGGACAATAACAACACTATCAAAGACCTTCGCTTGTATTGATGTTGGGCGTTCCTGATGGATGATTGAGCCGGTTCAACAAACCAGGTTGCTTGCCTGATGGATTAACCTGTCCATTTCGAGTCACAGCCGGTGGTCGTGGGTGTTTCTCGTGACCAAATTAACCGTCCAAACCGTTGTACTGGAATCTGCATGCAGAGCGGAGACGGCAGAGAAGCCTGCAGCCACTTGCCAAAATCGCTTCCTTCCTCCTTCTCTCTCTTTTGGCTTTATTCCGTCCAGGGACACCACCACCCCAGCCTTAAGAGGTTCAACCTCTCCATCACCAGTTAATCCTGTTGACGAATACTGACGATGATGACTCAATTCCCCGCTGTCTCGGGTGGAGTCACTAGGACAATTCCCCTCCTCTCGCACCCCCTCAACCCTAACCCCCACATCGACCTCCCCTCCCCGCCCCAAACACACACCTGAACTGTTTTGGAATGAAGAGCTTTCCTCCCCTTGTCGAAGGTTCCCAACGACCCCGTTCTTCCTGGCAGACTGTCAACCGCCCCCAGCAGTCTAAGTACCCACGGCAAAGGTGAACCGCTAGTCCCAAAGGTGTGCTTCTCAGCACAATTGCCTCAATCAAGCTTAAACAAATTTCTATGCATTACTTTGATATTCAACTTAAACATTTCTGTATTCTAGATTTTCTAAACTCTAAAACTCTAAAACTCTAAACTCTAAATGTGAATTACTTCGCTGTTGACCCCTTCTCTACCAAAGAGGCGGGGCGGGGGCGCCACGGAGATGAATGAAATTGCATGGCGGCTGACGAAATAAAAGGAAAAGCGGCTTCACCCAGCAAGGAAGGGGTAAAGGATGCGCAGCCAAGGGTTAAACCTTTGTCTGCACTTTACGACTTTGGTCATTGATTATTCCAGCTGCCGCCAGGCGATTTTATTCAACCACAGGAAATCCTCCCTCTTCCCTCCCCACAGCGAAAGAGATGTTCTTGTTCATCAAGTTGAACATTCAGGAAGGGGCCAATGCCGGGTAACTTCATGTGGTGGACCTGCAAGATGGACAGCGAAGGACCCTCAATGCCCTCTTACCACCTCCATCCAGAGATGCAGCCATGACGGGCTGACACTCAGTCACCAGACTGAGACCCGAGACCTCTCTCTGTTAACTTCAACTCTTACGCTTTTTCACATATGGAGAGCTGACAACGGGTGACTGATCTCTCCTCTCCCCTTCCCACTTTGAGCGGGCGACATAGTGACAGTCTCAAACAGATACAATATAAACTACAGCCTAAAGCAGTGGTTCTTAACCTTTCTCAGTGTCTATACCCCTTGATATTTCAGAAAAAAAAATTATCGTAGCCCCATCCAATACAAATACAATGCAAACATATGAAAAGGATTAGTGATACAAACCTTGCTTTGCTTTCTCATTGTAAATATACAGTACCATTGCACTGGCTATCATGTCTCGTACCCCCGAATTTAAGGCTTCGTACCCCTTGGGGGTACTGGTACCCCAGGTTAAGAACCAGTGGTCTAAAGCGTCTTCCCAGAGAGATCTGAGGAAGGTTCTGAGGACCGTTGCCCGCTACTGTGGGGCTACGGGTTTTCCAATTAGTGAAACCGAAGGCAACAATTGATTGCTTAACTCTCAGGATGTTTTCTACTATATGAATTCAACACATAAGAGCCTAGCGTTGACACCCCGATGGCCCAGAGTCACACAGCACGTTTTCTTGAGACTGGGGACAGTTCATCTGATGATGACGTAATGTTCTTCACTGATCTTGCTGAACAGAGGATCGGAAGTTCTCCAACTTTTCTGAATAAGATTTATTCTTTGTTTCTTCCACTTTTCTTTCTTATGCCAACGTCTGCACTCGGCCGCGATTGTTCGTTGCCTTCTTGGCCATGCCCAAGCGAGGAGAATGACTTGCCTCTGAGCCCAGCAGACTGCGTGCCAGAGCTCTATGGCCGCTGCAACCTTCAACGGGCGGAATCCGGAAACCCGTTTTTCAAGTCGGATTTCCGGTAAGTTGACTCGCCCTCTGACAGTGGCAGGAGCACCCCCCTCCCCCCCGCTTCCCCCTCCAGCCTCGCCCCCCCCCCCGTGCGAATAAAATCGTCTGCCGACCATTCCACAGGATTCACATCTTCCTCCGATGGTGCGGCCACACAGGAAACATAAAAATGGAAGACACTGCAAGAGTCTATAAAGCCTACACTGGGCAGTTCCATGTCCTTTGCCACATGTTATCCCTATCCATAAATTCAACTCATCTTCTTTCAAAACAATCAATTGTTTCAGCGCTAACTACATGGTTACTCCTCTCTCTCTCTCTTTCTCACTCTGCCTACACTGGGCAGTTCCATGTCCTTTGCCACCTGTTATCCCTATCCATAAATTCATCTCATCTTCTCTCAAAACAACCAATTGTTTCAGCGCTAACTACATAGTTGCTCTTCTCTCTCTCTCTCTCTCTCTCTCTCTCTCTCTCTCTCTCTCTCTCTCACTGAATTAATGGAGATAATCTTTAACTCCTTTCGAAGGTGGAGTTTCTCCTCCAGGTGAATGAAATCGCCTTTAGGCAGCCAGAATGAAATATGTAAATACAATAAGACTACTAGAGTTGATAATAGTTCAGGAGAGAGAGAGAGAGAGTGGGGATGAGAGATATAGATAGAGGGAGAGAAAGAGAGAGAGAGAGGGGGCTGGTGAAAAATATAGAGATATAGAGGGGAAGGGAGAGAGGAAGAGGGGGAGAGGGAGAGAGAGAGAGAGAGATAGAGAGAGGGGGTGGACGATATTGAGAGATAGGGAGAGGGGAAAAGGAGAGAGGGAGAGAGAGGGAGAGAGAGAGAGAGAGAGAGAGAGAGAGAGAGAGAGAGAGAGAGAGAGAGAGAGAGAGAGAGAGAGAGAGAGAGAGAGAGAGAGAGAGAGAGAGAGAGAGAGAGAGAGAGAGCCCTCAGCAGGAAGGGGATAGTCCAGGCACTTTATATCCCCTCCGGTACCGAAGGAGAGAGGGATGGAGGGAGAGAGGGAGTGAAGGAGAGAGGGTGGGATGGCGTGCTACGGGAATGAATGAAATCGCCTGGCGGCAGCAGTTCGAAAAAAAAAAAACGGTACGGAGGCCCAGCAGCCTTAAGTTGATTTCAAGAAAGCGTTTGATTCAGTGCCCTGGGATCTTCTATGGACCTGTGCAAGTCCTGTGAGGCTTAGTGACTTGAGGTCTGCCCTACACTCTGGGACAGAGAGTTCCGTCACGTGTGAAGGAGGCGTTGTCCGGTTTCTTTCCTGTTTAGCGGCGGGACAGGGGCGCGTCCTCGCCCCACGACACTTTTCAACACCTGCACGGACTGGATATTGGACAAAAGTTGTCGATCAATGTCACTGCGCAGCAACCACTGGCAACACAATGGTCACCGACCTTGTCCCTCCCGAGTCGCTGGAGTCATGGTTGCGGCTCTCGAGTTATTGTTCAGGAGGACGGTGCCGCTGGAATTCCAGGCCTCCTGGACCAAACCCAAGCCCCAGGCGTTCAGGGAGCTTACTGGAAAATCCAGCTCACTCTGTCCTTTCGTATGAAGAGGATGGCAACTCCTAGGAGAGGTTCACTTGTTAGTGTAGTGAATAACAGTAGTGGGTCATGCCAGGAAGTCAATTACTGGATTGCTATGGCCTATACTGTTATGGAGTCGTCCAGCGGGAGCATAAGGTCAGTTCTTCTACGAGATCAAGATTCCAGTCTTAGTTGGTTGTGCTCCCTCTCTTGCGAGAAATGAACAGTGAAATTTCCTTTCCCCACCACCTCCCGAGGCGTATGCTCCCCATTGTCCTCGGATGTTGAGTCCAGAAGGAGGCAACCGAGACGGACAATTCTTCACTGCCGGGGGGAGGGGGGGGGCTCCCCGAAGTTGAATAAATCGCTTGACAGTAACCAGAACAAAAGCAGAAGATTGGAGGAGACTGCAAGAGACCATAAGGCCTATAATAGGCAGTTCCATGTCCATTACCATCTGTCATTCCCATCCTTAAAGTTACTTCTTCTATCACAACAACCAATAGTTTCAGCGTTCAGGTTGCTAAGTCTATTACATTCGTTAACCATTCTGCTGGTGAGCCAGTTCTTGCCTGTTTCCTTCTTAAAGCTAAATTCTGTTTGGACTCATTCCCGACAACGAGTATTGGTCACCAACAGATTCCTCGGCAGAGCATCCTATGGATCTGCTCTCTCTCTATGAGGTTTTGGTCTAGCCAATGACAGATGCCTTTATTCAGTTCCAAGGAGCCCCTGGATGTCCACGGGTTATGGAAACACGGAAACACCTCGTGTTTAAGATTACCATTCGCAATGGGTTCGGATTGGGCGACTGTGAGATCGAATGTAGGATGTTTCGAGCCCGGATGTTTTGGCTCCGGTCTTTTTGGCCCGGATCTTTCGGCATCACAAAATTGTCGACTCCGGACGTTTCGGCCTCATTCGTACGGGCACACACCGCTTTCCCAATGAGTTTGGATTGGGCGACCGTGCAATCAGCCTACACGCCTCATTATACAGGTGAACAAAGAGCGGATCAATGACTCTTAATTCGGACAAGTTCAACTAAGATGGCAAAGGAGACTCAGACGGAGATTTCGTCACAATAAATGAATAGAATAAATAAATAAACAAATAAATAAATAGACATAAATACATACATATACCAAAGGCTTTTTCCTCCTTACAAGGGAGGTAGCCAAAAAACAAAGGCATAAAAACCATTCCTACCCATTCCATCCCTAATGCACTCCACTCCCTTCCACCCTCTTACCTCCCTCCTATCTTGGGAAAGAATAATAATTACACACACACACACACACATATATATATATATTGTCTGTGTGTGTGTGTGTGTGTGTGTGTGTGTGTGTGTGTGTGTGTGTGTGTGTGTGTGTGTGTGTGTGTGTGTGTGTGTGTGTGTGTGTGTGTGTGTGCGTGCGTGTGCGTGTGTGTGATTCACCATGGTCTTGGATCACGTGTTGGACTCGTGATCGACAGTTATCAACCTCCCTGATGGGAGGTCAGAGCTCGTATGACCGATCTATGGGCAATGCTGTGACCCTATACGCACACACACACCCAACTCCCCACCCACGAGTTGGAATAACAACCCGCAGCGCAGTGATACTGAAATTATTTCAGCCCTGGGCGCGATTCGAACCTGGACCACCGTAGTGGCAGGTGAGAAATCTAACCTCTGCGCTACGTGTGTGTGTGTATGTGTGTTTGTGCTTCTTAATCCATTTGTCGCAATGATACACAACTTGTCGGATGGCTCTCCCAAATAAAGACTAGATGAAATAGAATACACACTATGCTAAAGTATCGTCGGTGATACAGCCTGGTCGTGTCCTATGTCGTTCCATTTTTTACGGTAACGATAGCACAACGGTATCGCTCATGCTTTAAAAAAAAAGGTCGCTTATCCAATGATTCGAATCACAATGGTATCACTTATTAATCCATGTATATATATATATATATATATACATATATATACACATATATATACATATATATATATATATATACATATATATATACACATATATATATATATCAAAGGAGTGAACAGATATGTATGATTTGTGGTTAAGGGTCTGATGAGTGTCCCTGTGGGGTCTATTCTTTTTTACTAAGGTAACCATACACAATGAGAGAGAGAGAGAGAGAGAGAGAGAGAGAGAGAGAGAGAGAGAGAGAGAGAGAGAGAGAGAGAGAGAGAGAGAGAGAGAGAGAGAGAGAGAGAGAGAGAGAGAGAGAGAGAGAGAGAGAGAGAGACCAGCCTATAAGGGAACAGTACGAACACGTCCGCCCGCCCGCCCGCCCGTCTGTTTGTGTGTGATTGAAGAGCCGAGCCAGCACCGTCGGCGGGAGGGAAGGGCATCCGGTCTATCCTTGGGGACACAGTATCACACCGAGGTAGTGGAGTCGTAGAGGTTTTGGTGAAGGAAAGATGGACGGCAGTAGCAGAACGGAGGGAGACTATAAATTCAGTGGTCTGCAATCTTTTCGTTAGTTGAAATGAGTCTCCAATCCTAAAAAGACTCACGAGTGACTCTGGTCTGCTTGGGTGCCATTAAAGTCCCTAAAATATTGGCTGCATAAAGCATTCAGTCGGAGGCCCAGGCGGGGATGAAGAAGGAAGGGAAGGAGAGAGGGACGAGTTGAGGCTAGGGTGACGACGCTAAATGTGAGAATGATGGCAAGAAGAGGAAGGGAAGTGGCACATCTGATGGCGAGACGAATTTATTTTGTGTATGTGCATGTGTATGTATGTGTGTGTGTGTGCGTGTACATTCCGGAGACGAGGAGGAAAGTAACCGGGAGTAGGAACTGGGTGGAGGATGAGGCTGTTCTACATGCAGGAGGAACCATGGGAGTTCAGGAGGTGGTCCTCCATGAGACGGTAGACATCGTGTGTGCAGATGTCGCCCTCCAGCCACAAATAGGCTCTGAGGAGGAACAGGCATTCTGGGGGAGATTTTGAACTGGAGTTACAGAGAGAGTAGAGGGCGATTCTGGGCGGGGACGTTAAAGGATTTGAATACTATCTAATTAGGTTGCGTCCCTCTTAAAGGGGTTCTGGATCCCTCTTAAAGTGGTTGAATTTGTTTTAGGGGATTCGGATGCTTTAAGATGAATCCAACCCCATTAAGAGGGATCAAATATCGCCAAGAAGCATCTTACTTAATCAAGTATGATCCAATCCCATTCTTAGAATGCAATCCCCTCAAAATACCCAAGGGAAATGTGGCGGAAGAGATATACAGACAGAGGTTGGGGAGATGTAAAAGGGAACAATGAGGAGAAGGGAGGGGGGAGGCAGATTCCGCTTTGTCATTTGATTTGGCGATTTGGAATTTAACCTTTTTTCGCCGGAAGAACGAAAAGGGAGTTGGCGACCTATAGGAGGGGTTGAAGCGAAAGTCAAATCGAATCCCTCGCGTGCAGACGGCAACACCTGGAAGGGGGTGAAGAACGACAGTCATAAATGGACGAGACGCATCGCCTCGGGGTCGCGATCGACTGGGAGTTGAAGAGAAAAAGAGGAGGAAGAAAGGGGGAAAGTGCGGAAAGTGGAAACTCGAGTCAAGCGGAGGAGACCAAAGGAGGAGGGGGAGGAGGAGGAGGAGGAGAAGGGCCTGGGAAAGAAAACCTAACATAAAAATCACGAAAGAAAATGTGAGCTAGAGGATGCATTGAAGCGGTGGATCATGAGCAGATTAAAAACTTAAGAGGTTGGAAGCTACTTTTTGCTGGGTGAAACTTCCGGAAGGGTCCTCCCGCTTGTGGATAAGGATTAAGGAGAAAGGTATATATATATATATATATATATATATATATATAGTATATATATATATATATATATATATATATATATATAAATATATATATATATATATATATATATATATATATAATATATGGAAGGGAGACATTAGAAAACGGAGAAGGAAAGAAAGCTGTATGTATCAGATATGAAGATGGTGCAGTCAGATGTGGGGAGTTACAAGCTGAATAAGATGAGGAATGAAAATAAAATCAGAGGGACAGTTAAGGATAGGGGAATTTGAAAGCAGAGGATTGGCACCGTACGGGCATGTCTTGGAGAGAGACGGAAGTTAGGTGGGGAGGAGAGGTGGATGGAAGAAGAGACAGAGGAAGACCGAAAAGGAGATGGATGAGTAGTATGACGGATGATTATAGAGAGAAGAACTAATTGGCGGAAGACGGATGGAGACACTGAGCCTAGTGGTGACAACGGATCAGAAAATGGCCACCCATCACCTACAAGTGAGAGGAAAAGGTAAAGGACAAAGAAATGGTAGTATTAGTAGTCCAAGAACGCACCG
>NC_134781.1:5266480-5276480 GCF_046742065.1 Oratosquilla oratoria | reverse complement strand
GAAATTATTTTCAAGAAATCCATCATATCCGGAGATGTCCCAAGAGAATGGAAGCTAGCTAACGTTACTCCCATATTCAAAAAAGGTGACAAAAAGAAACCAAATAACTATAGGCCTATAAATTTGACTTCAATCGTAGGAAAAATAATGGAAACTATCATCAGAGATGCTATCGAATATAATTTAGAAAGTAACCGTTTGATAAATAATAGCCAGCATGGTTTCAGAAGGAAACGTTCTTGCGTGACTAACTTACTCGAATTCTACAACACAGTTATCTCGAATTATGACAAAAGAAACAATATAGATTCAATATATCTAGACTTTGCAAAAGCTTTTGATACCGTCCCACACGAAAGACTACTTACTAAATTAGCTTTGCATGGAATAAGTGGTAGCCTATTAGGTTGGACTAGTAATTGGTTAAAAGGTCGAAAACAGAGAGTTGTTTTAAATGGAAAAACTTCTGGATGGAAAAGTGTTGCAAGTGGAGTTCCTCAGGGTTCCGTTCTTGGGCCACTTCTATTCATAGTATATATAAATGATATAGACCATGGACTAAAATCTACTGTTTCCAAATTTGCTGATGATACAAAACTGTGCGGAGTGGCAAATGATCACCCAAACCAATTAGATATTCAAGAAGATTTAGATAAATTACAGCAATGGTCTGAAAAGTGGCTAATGAAATTTAACACAAGTAAATGCAAGGTAATGCACATAGGTAAAAATAACAGTAAGAACGATTACAAGTTATTTAGAAATTCGTTAACAAAAGTGGATAGTGAAAAAGATCTCGGCGTAATTATCAGTAACGACCTCAAATCATCCAAGCAGTGTATTTCAGCCTCTGAGAAAGCAAATAAGATTCTGGGATTGATTGCGCGATCTTTTGATTTCAAAAGTCCATCACTCATTAACAAGCTATATAAATCGTTAGTTCGTCCACATTTGGAATATGCTGTTTCCGTATGGTCACCGAATCTCATTAAAGACATTGACAGACTGGAAAAAGTACAACGGCGAGCCACAAAACTGATTCCAAATATCAAAAATAAATCATACGAAAATCGACTTAAGCACATAAATCTGTTTTCCCTAAAAAAGCATAGACTCAGAGGTGACTTGATACAGGTCTTTAAGATTTTAAAGGGAATTGACAACATCAAAAGTGACAAAATTTTCACATTGAATGAGAATCAGACAAGAAACAATGGTCTCAAACTGTCCGGAAATAGATTCAATTTGGAAGTAGGTAGAAACAACTTTGCCAACCGTGTAGTTAATGAATGGAATAAACTTACTGCACAGGTAGTGCAATGTAGTTCAGTTCGAAGCTTTAAGAATCATTTAGATAAATACCTAAGTAAGATGCTGTAATGATTATGATTTATGTTATATTATTTGTTTTTGTTTTGTTATAATTTGTCTGTCTGGTTTTCATTTATCATTAGTTATATGTCAATTTATTATCATTTACTATTTACCTGTTTGTTTATTATTTTAACTATACCTATGCATTTATTTATGTATTTTATTTGTTATTTACATTATTATAGTTTTTATTTATTATTAATATGATTTTTTTTTTTGCATCCGACCTAGATATGGATCAAAAGGTCTCCTGTCGGCATGCTCCGCCTTTGTAATCCTTTGTAATCCTTTGAAAGTAGTAGACCGTACACGGTGAGACTCCATTTCATTTCGTGTGAGTGGCGCCAGGCGATCTGATTCACCGGAAGGTGGGGCTGGGGGTGGGGGTGATGCTGTTCCGATGTCGCAGGTCGTCTAATCATGATTTGTACTTCGTCACCCGTAACCCGCGGTTCTATACTCGGGGATCACATCGCGCCGAAGACGAGTCTCTGAGGGAGGGCGAGAGCAGTGAGGAGGAACAGCAGAGGTGATGGGCAACATTTTCTCCAGTAGAAGACCCTGAAACCTCAATTTCAGGTCGTGGGGGCAAAACGTCGACGAAGACATCCTTGCACAACCGGATGGCTGGCCACACATATCCATGAGCCACTCCGAGCCATCTTCGTTTCTTTCAATTACCAAAAGCTTCCGGTGACTTCGACTTGCCCTTGGCAGACCAAGCACACAGGGGCAAAAGTGCCGAGCTCGGTTGCATCTCAGTGTCTCATGGTGTGAGCCCCCACCCCTACACGCAAATTTTAGGGGGTGGGGAGGGGGAGCCTGAAAACGCTCCTAAGTCGAACTATATAGACGGTGTGTAGTCAACAAGGACTAATTCCAGGGAACTACCAAAAACACCTGCAGCGATCGAAGTACAACTGTTATTTCATTTCTACATATTTCAAAACGTGGTAACGAGGACAAATGAACAAAAGTAGAACGCTCGGAGAGGGCCGATCCGGAAAGAGAAGGACCAAGAGTAGTCCAATTTCAAGTCAAGTCGCGGAGTGTAGAGGAGGTGAGGGTGAATGTCTTGGTACTTCTTCTTTCGAAGGAGCCCAATAAATGACAGTACACTTGAACACAGACATTGTTGGTACTCCTGATTCATTCTCCAACTGATGAAGGGTTGGTACTCCTGGAATATCCATCCTCATTTAGCAAGTGTATCGATTAAATATATATATAGATATTCATATATATATATATATATATATATATATATATATATATATATACATATATGTATATAATATATATATATATGTATATATATATGTATATTATATATACATATATATCTACATATATATATATACACATATCTATATATATATATATATATATACACACATATATATATATATATATATATATATATACATATCTTATATATGTGTATATATATGTATATATATATATATATATATATATATATATATATATATATATATATATATATATACTAATCTATTTAAACTTTAGATTTACTTGTTTATTTTTGGGGGGAGAAGGGGGATGTCTGACCTAATTATGGACAGTAAGTAGGAGAGTGCCACTCGTCGGCACTTCAAAGGTCCTTCTATCACGAGCACGATAGTGACGGCGTCGACATTACCGGTGCCATTATCAATGCCGTTACCGGTAGTAGCGCCAGTATCGGCGTCATTATTAGTGCCAATGCAAGTACCAGTTACTGTAGGTACAAGAGTCGAAAGAGTAGATAGTGCAGTACCATTACCAACTGGAAGTGTCATTTGGCGGATTGATGAGTTATAGTCTGTCAAAGAAGTGTGGCTGTAGCCTGTCACTCACTAAATGTGGATAACCGACCACCTCAGTGGAATGGGGGAAGGGATTCTTTTAGCTAACAATTGTGCTCATATGAGAACTGTAGTTTACTAGCGCTGCTATCCACGTGGCAAAGGCGCACCGCTGTCGTTCGTTGCATGAAGGTCTACCTTAACCAATCAGTGCCATCGACGATGTGTATAACTGTCCTGGCTTCCACCAGGCGATTCTATTCATCCAACGGGAAACACCCTGTACAGCAAAAAGGTTAAGATTCTTCTCTACATTAACCCTGTTCGTTATTGTTCAGGACTTGTGCACTTTTTCATGCTGCCGCTTGGCGATTCCATTCAGTAGAGAGGAACCAGATGCACAGTGAAGGAGGCAAACATGCAATGAGGCAGAACGATTCCACAAAGGTTTCCCTAGCTGCAGGGACGACCAGAGTAGCATCAAGTGTCAGCAGTAGAACCGGTAGAACTAGTTTAAGCACGGGTGTTGACAGCTGCACAGAAGAAAATAAAGGTTCGGTGCTAGTTAGAGTACTTCTGCAGTGTCAGAGCCACCCATGCCAAAAACTACACATTTGGTGCCAAGGCGGGAGGAGGGGTGCCAGCGTCGTTATTGCCAGCTGGAAGAGTATCAACGGAAGTGACAGACGGAGGAGGAGGAGGAGAGGAGGAGGAGGAGGAGGAGGAGGATGAGGAGGCGCGCCTCTGACGCCAAAAGGTCAGTTTTAGCTCAAAGAGCAACAGCACTTATCGGCAATGCCAGTGCCGACGACGAGGGTGATGTCGCTGTCCAAGAGCTTCGGTGTCAGCTTGTCACTCTCGAAGGCGACGGATAATTCTAGTTGCCACCAGGCGATTCCATTCAGCTGAGGGGAAGGGGAACCTCGGACAATGAATTCTAGAGATGATTTTGATTAAACTTTCACTGTTGAAAACGATTTCAAAAATAATATCTCGATGAACTTGTCAGTTATAAAAGAAGGATTTTCAGTGATGCCTAGCTGGAACTTGAACCAGAGAAGCGTTACGATTAACATTATTTGTTCGCAAAGAGAAACACAAAACGAGAATTCCTAAACGTGTTCCCGCCCTGACCTACATGCATAGGCACTTGCATGGCACGACCTGAATGGCTCGGACGTGGCTTGGTTGCAAGAATTTTGACGGGGAGAGGGGCTGGGAGAGAGTAGACGTCCTCTTAGGACTTGGCCAGCCGATGGCCATCGGGGTGAGAGGCCACATATGAGCTATGACCTCTCACCCAGGAGGATAATAAGTGTCGACCACAAGTCCAACACGTGATCCAAGACCGTGGTGGTGAATCACCTCTTGAAGTCGTCGTCATGGAGAAAAGAATGAAGCTAACTGGGTCACAGGCCCAAGAACACTCCTACCCTCGGCGGGCGAATCCAGTGCCATAAACCTAAGTTAGGATCCCACTCTAGGTGAGGATGATGATGATGACCAAGCACCAGTGACCACGTGGTCCAGGCGACAAATAGTCATTCTACCACCTGAAAATTTATTACCTTAGTGGATTCTTCCGACAGTCAGAGAAAGGGTCAGTTGACACAGAAAAGAGAGGGAAAAATGAAGGAGTGATGGTATAAGGAGGCATGAGCATGGGGAAAGGGAAATAAAAAGTTGTACATAAAACAAAGAAAGGACAAGATCATAAAATGATAAGACCAGGGAGATTATGAGGTTAGTGCGGAGAGAGAGAGAGAGAGAGAGAGAGAGAGAGAGAGAGAGAGAGAGAGAGAGAGAGAGAGAGGGGGGGGGGAGAACGAGAGGAGGGAGTGAGGGCGGGAAGGAAGGAGAGAAGGGAGGGGGGAGGGGGGAGGGGGAGGAAGGGAGAAAAAGATAGAGGGAGGGAGAGAGGGAAAGAAAGAGAGAGAGAGAGAAAAAAGAGAGATGAAAATATGTCAGTCCTTCATGGAGGACGGTAAAACGTTCTGAGTCGAAGTGTAGACAACGAGGGAGACGAAAGAATAAGTGATAAAAAGACAATGTAAATCTGTTGAGTAGCAGAAGGGTGTGATACACGGGAAGACCACTCTAAGAAACTACTAAGTGAACAGGAGGAGGAAGAGGAAGAGGAAGAAAGGAGAGGCAATACTGTAGAGCAAACAAGGATGAAGGAGAGGGAAGGTACAGGTAAATATTACAAAAGAGACAGGAATGGGTGAGGTAAAGAAGGCCGTTGGAAAATGCCTTAACAGGGGAAAAACACTGGGAGTGGGTGTAATATCCTTGGAAAGTCTGCAGAGTTGCAGGAAATGTTGCAATGTTGCAGAAGGGATGGATAAGTATACAAAAACATGCTGAGCTCATCTGTTGAGAGTAGGAAGTTACGAAGAAGGACGATGATTCGGGAATAAGAGGGTTTAACACTCCAGGGGATGTCTGGAAGAAAAAGAATACCGATAGAAAGAACCTGGTACAAAGCAAATGAGGTGTAAGAACGAGGAGGATGACAAACGGCTGCGGGTATTTGAACTCTGTGCTCATTTTAAGAGAAATCAGGGGATGAAGGACGACTGGTGCAGTTTCAAGGACTTTATCCTGGCCATAACCACACGATTCCTTTCAGTTCAGAAGTCCCCCAAGGCCGAATCACAATTCTAAACAAGCAGAACCCTGCGACCATGAGCCCTCCCTTTGCGTTCTGCATGTGTGTGTGTGTGGCGAAGCCTGGTGAAAGTTCTGGTCGTTCTGGTCGGTGTTGCGCCATCCCCACGGCCGTCACCGCCGCCCTGCCTGACGCCTGCCTGACTAACTGATTGCCTCGTCGGTTGGCTGGTTGGCTGGCTAGCTAGCAGGTTCCGACCGCCCTCTTTTTCTTCCTCCTTCTCCTCTTTCGTGAACATGGAGGTGAAGAAACGAGGTGAAGAGAAGCGAAATGAGTAGGAAGAGCGCGACATGGCTGCTGCCACACATCTCACTTGCGTTCCTATTTCCGCTTTGGCTCAGCCGTCCACGTCGCCGACCTCGATATTTTCTTAATCCCGATGGCAGGAGCCCGTGGCACAACAGGACGATCGAAACGCCAACGACTACAGAAGGGACGGTAGTGAGCCACTCCAGTCGACTTTGGCGGGATCGAAAAGTTGACGTCACACATGGATATCGCATCACAAGATAAGTGCCGCTATTACTGCCGCGCAGGTTACTAGCAGGTACGCTGGGACCTGCACCGCAGCACGAGACATGCAATGGACTACAATGGCAAAACAGACCGACAGGAGACTTTTCGGCCCATATTGAGGTCATATGCAAAAAATAGATAAATGAAAATAAGCAAACGCATCAACTTACAATTGTAAAATCAGCTTCAGCCAACTGATAGACATTACAATGCTTGGGAATAGGAAGATAACCACTAAAGGTTGGAGGGGGAGGCTACTCTCCTCGATGGCTGGGAGAGAAAATACTCTTTGAGATCGGAAATTGAAAAAGAATCGCGTTTGGTTTGTATTCCAGTGCACTGTGCAACGGATTCTATCAAGAGCTCGCCTGAAAGATTACGGGTGCAGCATTTCTGCATCCGATGGAAAATAATAATAGCAGACTTGTGCATTTTCCGAGCCCTGGTGAAAAGGGAATGGGATCCGTCACTGCTATAATACTAATAGCTGGTGGGAGGCCGTATATGACACGAGAAGTACCGCACAAGGTCACCCACGCGAGTCCATCAAAATCAGTTACTGTGTACGTGTACGGAGGCGGAGCTTAACTGTGACGTCACGTCGCTCTGTCCAGGGGCCACGTCCATAAACACTTTCTGCGGCTAAAATGAATGGTCATAGTTTTACTCTAAATATTGAAGATATTATCAACCATCCATAAAACCTCTCTTGTCATAAAAGTTCTTTAACGTGCTGCACGAGGACATACCGTCGGCCCTTTCTCCCTAGTCGAGGTGGTTTGCGGCTGAGCGAAGATAAAAGTACTTAGTGGACAAGATGGCAGTATAGTAACGATAATATTGCGGCGGACTTGTTACTCACGGAGGAACATTTAGAATAAATATCCAGTTTCAGTTAGGGATATTATGAGACTGATTTGGTGAAGATGGTGCCTTGTAGAGACAAAAAATAAAGAAAACCTAATGCGAAACAGAAAATAAACAAAACCTAACGCGAAAGTGACCATAACAATTCGATATCTAGGAGCCCCGGGCGAGATGCAAAAGTGGGACTGAGACAACTCAAATGTCAGTAGTATCGTTCATCTTATTTCAAAACTATAAATGTGCTTTTAATGCCGATCGTATTCGGGGGAGACACAAACACAAAGAGATATATAATTAAGGACAGATAATGACGAATACTTTGTATTTCACTACTAAACAGAGCTTTTATCCTTGAGAACAGAAATCGCACAGAAGAGATGGAATTACAGAGGTTGTAAAGGAGATACCTAAAGAGGATACCAAGAAAGGAGGGACAGTTAAAAGTAATCATCATTCTTTGAATGGAGACCAGTCCATGATCATGAAAGAAATATGCGTGAAGAGGCAATGAAGAACATAGAAATTTATAAGAGTGTACGATATACGTATTTCATCATGGAAATTAAATATTGATGGGAATGTGTACGACCTACGTATTTCATCATGGAAATTTTGCCTAAATCACTGGTCCTGGTTCTAGTTAAGTTCAGCACTAGGGTGTACGCTTTTTTTTTTTTTTTTAATAAAATCCTTCCGTGCCTTTGCCTGACGACGAAGCCACATTTTCACAATCTTCTGACACGAAAGGGAAGGAATCCTTGATCCTGTCACTCCACACCACGTCGTCTTCTTGCTCGATATTTTCGTTCCGGAAAAAAAAGGAGAGCAACCCCCCTCCCCCCATCCACCTTCCTCCAATTCATTCTGCTTGCGGAGAAGAGTGACTTCGTTGTTCCCACCTGGTTCTCTCTCTCAAGGGGTTATCAATATGATTTCGCTTGCAGAAATGTAAACTTCTCTAAGAACATTTCAACAACATGTCTAACACTTGAATGTGTTTATAATCTCTTAGTTTATCATTCAGTTTTGCTATGTATGACGGAAAGATTATTTGATATTTTAAGATTGAAATATATATTTCCTTTCCTTCCTTCTTCCGTTAAAACCTCCATTGTACTGCTGAGGCCGCGGGCCACTCACTTCTCTGCCCTACTCATAGTGACGACACCAACGACAATGGGAAATATAAAATGTTCACATCTTACTAACTATAATGTAGGATAAAATTATTTCTAATGTATTCTTTCATTATAGTATCAATAATCACAGACAGTTCTATTGCTATGTGAAGACTATAATACAAATCGACTGTAGAAGTGGCGCCTACGTAAATCTTCTAGCGAGAAAAAATCTTCCATTAAAGTGAATTTTTAAAGTCCTTCAGGAATCATTTTTTTTCTTTTTTTAGCTGGAATGGTTTCCTATATTTATAAATTTTCTTTTGTAAGTTGTATTAGGTGTAACCCGATAGTCAACCGCTATAAAAATATATAATAATCCCGGGGTTGCCAGACACCAAAATGTTACTGATGTGGGTGGTTTTGCGCGGTGTCCAGGCGATAACTTAACACAATTGAGTCGTGGGAAAAAGAAAGCAGATTTCAAAGTTGCAAGACAAGCAAGAGGGCACTAGGAACTTTAATGAAGTCGAGGACAACGTGTGAACAAACGAACGAACGAATTCTTGTTTACTTCTGTTCCTTGTACAATGCCAGGAAGATTTGTTTTTCTTAATCCTGTATGAACTAACTCCAACCCTTTTATACTAATAATACATATTATCAAAGTGTCAAAGCACTTGTTTCCTCGATGGCACAAGGCACACCCTGACAAGAAGTCATCGAACTCCTGTTCCGAAAGAAGCCAAGTGAGAGACAGAAAGATCAATACTCAGTGTGTCATCAAGGCGAGTTCTGGGTTCCCCCCAGTGGACAGAAATGAATGGTGAGTGAACCAGGGCTCGAGTCTTTCTAACTCACGGGTTCGAGACCCGGTTTCTCGGGTATCCCGTGATTGTGTAGGCTAGTGCTGGTCCGTGGTCACCCGGAGAAGATCACGACGATTCAAGATAAGAATCGCCGGGCATCCGACAACTCCTACTAGTTTCCGGTTGATGGCTCCACTCGTCAAATCCCGTCGTCCCTCCCACGGGGAAGTCCATGGATCCCGAGATGTGAATCACTGTGCCAGAGGGCACGCAAAGGGAATCTAGAGCAACGTTTCTTAACATTTTCCGACCCTATGGGTACCCCTGTAGTCAGGTCTAGGAGGCATTCTAACATCTAACTCTGGTTAACAATTCCTAGAAGGATACTGGAAAGTGAAGTACCGTCATGTCTTTAGCACTTCCCAGCAATTCCTAAAATTGATTTCAGCACCCCAAGTGAAGAGACGCTGACTGTAGAGGTGCCCTTAATCCCAGTGAAGGCCATCGCATCCTGACTCGATAGATTTTTGAGTTTTCGCTGTCCTTTGAGTCAGTAGTAAAATATCTGCAGGTTTGATCATCTTAGAGAGTACTATCTATTGTATTTTTCGTATACAATTTATTTTTCCTGCACGTTTATGTTTTCATATGTGTTTCACAGACACAGTAAGATCGCTCCGTCCCCCATCCCATCCCCAAAGGTGGAGGGGAAGGGACAACTGGGTAGAAAACAAAAGTTTCCTCGACAAGCTCCCGTGGTATGGGTCTTGGAAACAAAGAAGTACCTCAAAGACTGTCGTATTGTAATTTGTCCCGAAAGAAGAGCAATCTCTTCCATGA
>NC_134781.1:5248980-5263980 GCF_046742065.1 Oratosquilla oratoria | reverse complement strand
AGGTATAGCAGGAACAAAGCCACGAGTTCGGCGAGGAGAGCACTTGAACGAGCAAGACCAAGGGGCAATTGATCCACTACCACCATAACCGGCGACAACGGCACTACTATCAACAGCAGTACAGTTCAGGAAACAAGTTCCCCGTCGTTTCTCGTGTGGAATATTGGTGCTTGGTAGCAAGATAGACAGCCACGGATGGAAGCTTTTAAATAATATATAAATTAAGAATATTATATACCAGGGCATAACATCGAAGAAATTGTTTCCTCAACTGAAAGCACAGTTAACTGCAATAGTACCATTGCCAACAACACTACTTGGCATTGTAACCAAGTCAGAAATGAAAATAAAAGGCATACTGCAGAAGCAGTAAACACAGATAGTTAACAACAGCATCCCATAAGCGAAATAATTTTACCTAGATGTTCAGCACTTACAAATGTACACCATTGCTCAACATCGCTTTACGGTGAGGTAGTAGAGAGAACTTGCACGAAGCACCAAGGTTCAACCGGCGCTAGAAATGCAAGGTACATGTACTGACATCATCATCTGAGGCTAAAGGTTAGGAAGGAGCAGCATACACGGCAGACTGTGGCAGTAGTAGTGGAAATTGCAACTCGTGGCAGTACACTTCCTAAGAACCACTACCACAAAGATTCACAGAACCGGGCATACACATGCTTTGCCAGTGTGCAGGAGCCGATGGCGCTTGCTCATTCTTGTTAAGGGAATGTAGTCGTGTAAAAAATGCCTGAAAACGATGTAACCTAACATGCAAATGTTAGTTACAGGGTTAAGTAAATAAAATATTAATTTAAAGCAATGACACAAATATCATCAATTTAAAACGGTGGAAATTATTGTAAAATTTCGTCACCGTCATCCTACCACAAGTGGCTTAACCTTATGCTTAGCGAATGCATTCTCTTGCAGGCGTCTCGCACAAAGACGACAGACGTGGAACTGTTGGGCACGCACAACATGCCACATTGTCACAAATAGTCTTTGTACTACTGTTATCGTCTGTAGTTTCCAAGGCAACCGGTACTATTACAGAGGGTAGTGGAAATATGAGAAAGTATTAGCTGGGAGGAGTGAGGAAAGATATAGAAGAGATGCTTGACGGTGCGAGTTTTACTGCGCGTGCGCAGTAGCCTTTCCAATTACAAATATTCCAGTTTAATTTTCATGTAACAGTTGCTCTTAAAAATGTAACGGTTACGTGCAGCAATAAATAACTCAGCTCTGTGCCAAGCATCTCTTGATGCAAACAATGAAAACACTTCGCTTTCGTGAGAATTAACACAAATCGTCTCACTGGATGACCACTCAAACTAATACGGATGACGAAGGCGCATTATCCAGCTACTATTTACATAAAAGTAAATTCCATCGTGATAAATGGGGGAAACAAGTAACATCGATCTGAGCAAGGAGACAATAGGTGCCTAGCGACCTTGTATATATCTACTTCTCTGTGGAACAATAGACCACGGGTCACTACGAGGGCAACATACGCCCGACTCTATTTTCAGTCTCAACAATGAGGGTCGGTTTGGTACGAGGCGTGTTTGGATTGAGAGATCAACAGAAGCTGGGCTCACGTTTGTAATGCAATGCTTCTGTCGTGCAACGTCCAAGCCTTACAGACGATTCATAACATCATAATGAATTTGGATTATAGACGTTAACATGATGGATTTTATGGCCTCTTGAAATGTACTGGTCTCCGAGGTTAGACTTACAGTGCTCCATAAATATCTGTTGACTGGAGGTGATCAATCAATCAACTGGGAATAATGGAACCAGGCAATGGTGACAAACGCAGCGGATGCGTTTAATTAACCTCACTTTTCTACCACTCAAAAAATTACCACGTGTGCTTTCCCAGATATATGATCTCACTGTCAAAATAGTGATCCCGCATGGAGCATCGACTGTATATATTAAACAGAAAATAATTTGGATACACATACAGACTCGAAAGAGTGCTAAGCAATTTCTAATTTGTATTCCTCATTTTCGCTTCCCTCCTTATTTACAAAGGATTACAAAGGCGGAGCATGCCGACAGGAGACCTTTTAGTCCATATCTAGGTCGGATGCGAAAAAAATCATAATAATAGTAAATGAATAGATAAAAAACTATAATAATGTAAATAACAAATAAAATACACAAATAAATGCATAGGTAAAGTTAAATAATAAACAAACAGGTAAATAGTAAATAATAATAAATTGACATATAACTAATAATATATGACAATCAGACAAATAATGAAAAAAATAATATAAGATAAATTATAATCATTACAGCATCTTGCTTAGGTGTTTATCTAAATGATTCTTAAAGCTTCGAACTGAACTACATTGCACTGCCTCTGCAGGAAGTTCATTCCATTCATTAACTACACGGTTGGCGAAGTTGTTTCTACCCACTTCCAAATTGAATCTATTTCCGGACAGTTTGAGACCATTGTTTCTTGTCTGATTCTCATTCAGTGTGTAAATTTTGTCACTTTTGATGTTGCCGATTCCCTTTAGAATTTTAAAGACCTGTTTCAAATCACCTCTGAGTCTACGTTTTTTTTAGGGAAAACAGATTCATATGTCTTAGTCGATTTTCGTGTGATTTATTTTTGATATTTGGAATCAGTTTTGTGGCTCGCCGTTGTACTTTTTCCAGTCTGTCAATGTCTTTAATGAGATTCGGTGACCATACGGAAACAGCATATTCCAAATGTGGACGAACTAACGATTTATATAGCTTGTTAATGAGTGATGGACTTTTGAAGTCAAAAGATCGCGTAATCAGTCCTAGAATCTTATTTGCTTTCTCAGAGGCTGAAATACACTGCTTGGATGATTTGAGATCGTTACTGATAATTACACCGAGATCTTTTTCACTATTTACTTTTGTTAACGAATTTCCAAGGAACTTGTAATCGTTCTTACTGTTATTTTTACCTATGTCCATTACCCTGGATTTACTTGTGTTAAATTTCATTAGCCATTTTTCAGACCATTGCTGTAATTTACCTAAATCTTCTTGAATATTTAATCGGTTTAAGACTTTAAGTGATCATTTGCCATTCCGCACAGTTCTGTATCAGCAAATTTGGAAACAGTAGATTAGTCCATGGTCTATATCATTTATATATACTATGAATAGAAGTGGCCCATGAACGGAACCCTGAGGAACTCCACTTGTAACATTTTTCCATCTAGAAGTTTTTCCATTTAAAACAACTCTGTTTTCGATCATTCAACCAATTACTAGTCCAACTTAATAGGCTACCACTTATTCCGT
The DNA here is from genome assembly GCF_046742065.1 of Oratosquilla oratoria. NCBI lineage: Eukaryota > Metazoa > Arthropoda > Malacostraca > Stomatopoda > Squillidae > Oratosquilla > Oratosquilla oratoria. Next base: position 5,260,668 of record NC_134781.1, on the reverse strand, counting down.
GTGAAGCTAAATTCTAATTTAGTAAGTAGTCTTTCGTGGGGGACGGTATCAAAAGCTTTTGCAAAGTCTAGATATATTAAATCTATATTGTTTCTTTTGTCATGATTCGAGATAACTGTGTTGTAGAATTCGAGTAAGTTAGTCATGCAAGAACGTTTCCGTCTGAAACCATGCTGGCTATCATTTATCAAACGGTTACTTTCTAAATGATGTTTGATAACATCTCTAATGATAGTTTCCATAATTTTTCCTACGACTGAAGTCAAACATATAGGGCTATAGTTATTTGGTTTCTTTTTGTCACCTTTTTTGAATATGGGAGTAATGTTAGCTAGCTTCCATTTTATTGGGACATCTCCGGATATGATGGATTTCTTGAAAATAATTTCTAATGGAACAACAATCTCATTTTTCATTTCCTTTAAGATTCTTGGACACCAACCGTCAGGCCCTGGTGTTTTATTAACTTTGAGTTTTTCTATACACCTTTTAATTTTTCTTTTGTTATATTTACCGTAGTGAGCAAGTTTACCCTAGACTTTTCATAGGTTTTAGTTTGGAGTTCACTAGAGGTGTTTCGTTTATGAATACCGAGCTAAAATAATTGTTTAACATATTACATATTCCTTCATTTGAATATTCAAGTTGACCGTCAGCAGATAATAGTGGACCAATGTGATTCCTAACAACCTTTTTATCTCTAATGTAACTATATAATTTTTTAAGATTCTCTTTGGATTTATCAGCGATATTCATTTCGTATTGTCGTTTTCGTTTTTTTCATTGTCTTTTCTAAATCTCTGTATTAATATATCACTTTCATAGTCATTTGATGCACACGAGCACTTATATTTCTTATAAGCCTGTCTCTTTTTAGTAATACTTTTTCAATTTCTTTGTCGAGCCATTTTGGGCGAGCCTGATTTGGGGGACGTCTGTTCTTAAAAGGAATGTAAGTATGAATCATCTTAGTGAGCGTATTTTGAAATATTTCCCACATCTAATCTACAGGTCTTTCGCTAAATTTGCCTCCCAATCTGTAAGCTGAAGCTCCTGACCTAGTCCTATGAACTGAGCTTTACTGAAATCGGGTATTTTAGAAACACAAGTATCTATTCTAATTTTCTTTTAGTAGTTTGAATCTAAGTTGTGATCGCTATTTGCAACAGTTTCACCGACTTCTACATCGGTTACCATGCTTTCGCGGCTAGTGATCAATAGATCGAGTAAGTTTCCATATCTTGTGGGCTCTTTTACATGCTGAACTAAGTAATTGTCACCAAGAAAATCAATCAAGCGACTACCTATATGACCATGTTCAAGGGTCATCCAATCAATGTCAGTAAAATTGAAATCACCCATTATCAATAAATCCCGGTTGCAGAAACTAGACAGTTCTTGAAATAACAGTTTGTCGTCTGCTAATGATAATGTCTTTGGCCTATATATTACACCTACATTCATTTTTTGTCCATTTGTTTGGGTTAATTCTACCCACAAACTATCATATGAATCCTGTTTCACTTTCTGTTTATAACGTACAACAGAACACCCCCACCTTTCTTGTGGTTTCTATCCTGATGAAAGTGTTTAAATCCCACAATATTAAATTCAGCTTCGAACTCTTTACCATTTAACCATGTCTCGGTTATTCCTATCATATCGAGATTTTCGCTTTTGACATACGCCTGTATTTCTTGAAATTTGTTCCTAATACTACGAGAATTAAAGTACATGATTTTAAGAAACTCGTTTGATACATTTTGAGTTTCAATATCATGTCTTTCATTTATTTTATTTTTGCCACATCTATGATTCCACCTTTTCGTCGCTGTGGTCCCGAAGCATGGAATGGTTGGTTATCAATGATGAAATACGAAACACCAATATAGTTAATCTCCCAGGATCTCCAGTCTTCTGATAGACAGCCCAAGACTTTGGTCTCGTACAAGGCGCATGGGTTTTGGGGTAATTCAAGAACTTATTCCTTGTAGCCTCACCTCGTCCAATGAATCGAGAACCAGTACTAATCCAGTTGAGGAGGATAACTTATTCGATGCTTTGTATTTTGCATCAGTTGTAATTATACTAATAACAGTTGCCTTGATTTCCAATGAATAGACTCCCATAATCCAACAGCAGGTGACTTTTGTTATTAGGCCCTTGCATTCTTTCGAGGAAGAAACGTTGGATTATAGTCCAAAGTTTGCAACGCGTGAAATGGCTTCTAGTGCAGTCGTTCCCAAGTTTTTCTGGCTTGAGGCACCCTTGCCAAGCCTTTCAAAATTCCCCGGCAACCTTATTAGAAAATAAAAATTTTAGTTTGTCAGTATTTTGTTGATTCAACATCAGTGTAACAAAAATTTGTCCCTGGATAATATGAAAATACTCATCGTTACACTAATGCTGCTTTAATGGACAAAAATGGATGACAGAGAGTCGGTAATATGAAAATGATTTTTGCCCTGAGTTTTGGCGGCACCCTCAGTTGATCTTACGGCACCTTTTGGTGCTCCGGCACACCGGCTGGGAACCACTGTTCTAGTGAATGAAGCAGTGACTGAAGCAGAAGTGATGCAGCCGCCATTTGTCAGCCTGTTATGAGAAAAGCTGGAGGGAATACAGACGAAGTTGACATAAGAGTTCTTGGGTCCAGTGTGTAGACCAATTTTGCTGAACGGTTTGTGCGAGCGAACTCTGTGATTTTTTTTTTCTTTCGTTCATTTCCTTTCTTCGGTTTGTTTTATCCTCGCCATTTTTTTTTTTTTACTCCAACAGGTTATATATTTCCCTTATTTAATCAATCACCGCCAGGTCTGAATGGATAGACTGCAGCAATGCTATTAATTCTAGGTATGTGAAGCTTTCCATGTACGAAATCTTATTGGGAGTAATGTCCTTGAATATTTGAGAAGTCGCATACATGCATAAGGGGTTCATCGAGACAGCTTTTAAATTCCAACATGACCAGAGATCATTTAACTGAATAAAATCACCCGACGACAGAAAGAAAAAAAAATAGGTCAAACCGCAACGAAAGTGTAGAGACGATATGACGTGGTTATCCTTTCGCTGGAGAGGGATGGGGTTCCTCCAGACTGAATAAAATTGTCTGGTGTCTACAAGGATGAAACTCGTTCCTCCCCTATCGTCACCTAGAGATCAAGTCGTCCTTGTCTGCCCCCGATGAGGACATCGTTGTCACCTCCAGGAGGAATTTCAACGAAAGGAATTTGTCGAATGTTGTTTTAGTGTGTGATATCCTAAGTATTGTACTAATTACTGGGAATCTCTCTACTCTTTACTGGGAATCTGAAAATTGAGAATCTCCATTTGTGGAATGATATTCACTTCCGAAAAGATATCAAAAGAAGGTGCTCCTGACACTAGCATTTTCTAAATTTCCGGGCTTTGAGGACACCCAAACCCATAACGAGACCTATGCAAATATATTTCGTTACTCTTGCATAAACATTGACACACAAAATGTCACATTCGTTACAACGAAATATTTCACACAAATATATGGTATGATGACAAACTTGGGTACTGGTACGAGTTAAGGTATGCCCGCTTAGGAACCCCTGGGAAAGATAAGACAAACCAAAGGAAAGTTCCGGTGCACGACCACTCTGCACCATGCCTCCGGTAGCACGAAACGCCATATCCGGAAACTCAATAAACACAACCTCTACCGAACGCCAAAGCCGGATAGGACAGGAAGGGCAGCGAACCGGTGGAGCTGCAGCCGGGCCGGATTCAAAAGGAGGGGCCGGAGGGAAGAGGAGGTGGGTGACGGTTGAGAAGCGGGCGATGAATGCGAGGGTGGGGTGGAAGTAGCAGAGAGAAAGCGGGAAAGAGGAGGGTTTGGAGGCGCTGGAGTCGTGGTGTAAAAGACACTGGGCCACGAGGGGAGGGTGGCGAGAAATCGTGACACTTCTAGTAGCTTGATTGGGCGTTAAAGGAAATACAGAGGCCCAACGAAGAGTACAGGCCAGAAATGCCGAGCAAAACTTGGAGGGCGTCGCACGATTTTCCTCTTAGCTAGAATGAACAACATACCGAAGAAAGTGTTGATGCCACGAGTTCCAAAAGATACCAAGAATTTTCCTGTTTGATGGCGGACTATCAATTACAGACCACTTTCTCCTACAGATGATCCATACTTTGCACTGAGAAGATAGCAATGAATTTATACTGGGCAGGGAATACGGGTAAAATTAAGACTAAGAGTGTTGCCGCGCAAGACGACGGGAGGAAGGAAAAATTTCGGTGACCCACAGGATCACTCGACCGTTACAGCCCGGGAGAGAGAAAACTAAGGGTGATAACCGCACTGTACATGTATACAGTCTGGTTACAACAACACAAAATTGGCGCGCAATGCAGGCCAGACAAACCTCTGAGGTAAAATGTGTATTCGCAATGTTTTTATCTCATCGATGACACTTCAGCAGCGTTGCCACATTCGAGGACAGCGTCACAGATAAAAAATATATATTTCATCGACGACGTTTTGTAATGTACTGAGTACTCTATATTCGGTAATCAATTAACCATATCGTTACTTCTGAGTATTCGTCTGGTATCGAAGTTTTAATACTTAGATACCAATGTCATCATTAGCCCACAAGCTAGATAGTACGGAGTAGAGCAGCAGTGGCAGAAAAACGGGGTTGGAAATTTTACACGAAAGGAGAAATTGGGTGGTGGTTGTGTGTGTGTGGGGGGGAGACATCTTCGTAATACTATTTTTAGATGGTGGAGGTCGCTTTTATCTTTTCTGTCGCCGACTGATTTTATTCAGCCGAGGAAAACGTAGGCGTCAATATATTGAGAGAGGCGATTGCCCATTTTATCGAAAACAAAAGGTAGCGCTCATGCAGATCAAATTGGGTTACACTTATGCTGGTTGAGTTGGTTGGAACAACGATTAAACCGTTTGGTCTTAGTCTGCCAACCGCCATAATATAAAATGAAGAGATGGTGAAGAATGAGAAGAGAGGAAGACGAAGAAAAAGAATTTGAAGAGGGAAGAGAAAACGTAGATGAAACCTAAGAAAAGGACCAATATGAAGAGTGTTTTGATTACTATCTACCACTTGGGCGTTGTGGCAATCATTGTGTATTTTATTCTGGCTACTGCCGGACATCAGGGACTATGACCACCTTGATTAATTCCAAACGTGCTGTGGTAAACCCTGCATAATTGATTCTAGCCAATGCCGGTTGATTCTATTCGGCTTAAGTGACATCAACGTAAGTAGCCCTTTGGTGTCCATATTCATCTTATTCTGGCGATCTTGTTCATATAGATACATATGCTAAAATGTTTCTTCCCTTTGTAAGGTGGGCAGCTAATGCCCACCCTTCACCCATTTGTTCCCCCCCCCCTTCAATCTTCGCTCCTCATGGATAAAGAGTTCATCCCTGCCCCCCCCCCACCCCCCGCCCACTGCCTGGGCCAGAAGCAAGGCAGCAAGACATAGGCCATTCACAGCTACTAGGGCCTGGCAGCAGAAACTGGTTTAACCCCAGCGCTTCATTGCATGGCAACCCTCACCTCATCCACTCAGGAGTAATTAGAGAAGACAAGGAGAAATCCCTTCTCGCCGCGTAAATGTATCAGCCAATCACGACAGCTTTCCACTCGCTACAAAAATCTTCTCAGGTCGATTTTATTCAGCTGAGGGAAACCTCGAGGAGAGGGGCGCTGCTAATGGCAGCGACCTAACGATTTTCGGTGAGTTGACGACTCCGGATTGTAATAGATATCTTAATGGTATACACGATTTCTATCAAGATATAGCAAAAGGGATCAACTGGATATAACTAAAATAACACCCGGGGTAGAGGGAAAATGTCACCCAATGAATGGCTTTCAGGACTCCACCAAGACTGCGAAAATATCACCCGGGACAGAGCCAAAGTAATACCCGGGATAGAGTGAAAATATCACCCAGTGATATACGAATTCCACCAGGATAAAACGAAAATATAACTCGCGATGAAGTGAATTTTACGCCTAGGGCAGAACGAAAACATCACCCGAGATTGAGTGATATCACAATCCAGTGGTAACGAATCCCCCCCCCCCTACAACCTTTTCATCCATCTTTGGGGACTTTGTTCTAATTAATCGCCAAATAATTTAATTCAGTTTAGGGAAGCTTGTGGGCCTAAATTAAAATTTCCGTACGATGACCCATTATTTCCTTACACTTGTTCTGGCTAACTAGCCAGTACTTTCCAACGATTTGTGTTAGACTAAATCACTAAAGCCTCTTTTTCTTTCTGCTGTCCTCCTTAAAAACTTTCTTCCACCACCTCTACGACTCCCACGTCTTGGGCGCAACCCGGACCCCGAGGACAGGAACGCCGAGCCGGCCAGCGGCGACGAGATAAAAATAAAATCTCCGACCTTTGCCACACGATTTCATTCGGTCCCGAGGTAAAGGAGAGGTTTTGCTTGAACACCCTCCCACCTCCCCAATCCCCGTAGCTTCGTCGTGGTGATGGTCTAAGGCGGCGGCGCCAGCCAGGGAGGTTATATATACAACCTCCCTGGGGTGCTGGGTGCCAGCAACACTGGTGGCGATGGGCGTGGTCACTGCCCGACCGCCCGTCCGGTGCCTTTCCTGGCACTCATGTCCCGCTGATAAAGGATCCAGCAAATAAAAAGGAACACTATGTAGGGAGGAGCCTTTATTAGTGCGACGTTTCACTTGTCAAAGCTTTATCAAGTACTTGATAATGTTCTACCAAGATATACATTCTACTCACAAAGGCTCCGTCCTCATATGGTACTTCTTTTGATGGACTCGTCGGCATCTGCGAATTGTATCCAGCAAATAAATTGCCATCGTTTGCAAAGCTGGGAGCAAGTTCTTGGGTCATCTCTGCCATCTCACGTGTGATTTACAAAGGTTTAAATCACACGTGACTGAACACAACACAATATATATATATATATATATATATATATAACACACAGGAACCCACAGTCGGAGAAAGAATAAACTTCGAATAAAGAATAATCCTATATTTCGGCTATCAACTGTAGCCCTCTTCAGGAAAGTACATAAGAAAGAGAACAGAGGGGACTTATAAACTACAGTAAGAAGAGATGTGGACAGTTGACCTCACTCAGACGCGGGGCTAACTGGGGTGGCGGAGGAGGGAGGGGGTGAGGAGAGGAGAGGGGAGGGTTTAAGGCTCCTCAGCCTTGATGTTACCTCGTTATTTACGAAAATTAATGTTGATGATGTACTCACTTTTTTGGAAACCAAACTGCAACCGTTTCAAGACTCTTTCCCCCTCCCTGTCAACAAAATTCTTGCTTTAGTTCGCCTGTGTGTTTCTTCAAATGTTTTCTCCTTTCAAGACCAATTCTTCCGTCAAAAATTCGGATGCAGTATGGGTTCCAATTTGTCTCCTGTTTTGGCCAATTTGTACATGGAGTATTTTGAGTGTACCCTTTTGCCCAGCATCAAACCGCCCGAAATGATTTGGCTCAGGTACGTAGACGATATCTTTTCGGCATGGGATGACAGTTGGGGCCCATTTGAAGTGTTCCATGATAAATTGAACCAATTGACCCCGAATCTTAAATTTAAAGTTGAATGGGAAGAAGGACACCAAATCCCTTTCTTGGATATTTTGTTAAGAAGAACTGATGATAATTTATTCTTTACAGTATACCGTAAGCCCACCCATTCAGGCAGTTATCTCCACTTTTTTAGCCATCACCCTGACAATGTCAAGAAAAGTGTTGCCTCTGGCCTTTTCTTGAGGGCTTTCAGGATTTGCAGTCCTCAATTTCTGGACCAAGAGATTGAGGTGATCAAATGTCAACTTGAGAAGTTGGCTTATCCACCTTGGTTTCTGGACCAAGCCCTCAGTAAGGCTAGGGCCAACCATTTTAAAACTTCCGTCCCCTCAAATTTTCACCGCTCCTTTAAGGACATTTTAAAAATTCCATTCAATAATACCATCAGTTCTTCTACTAAATTGTTTCCTCGTGAACGTCTCACTATTGCCTATCACTATCCTAACACCGTACGTAAGCAAATTGTGAACGTTCAACAAAAGCCGAAGGAAGTTGAGTCACCTGGTGTTTATTGTTTGCCCTGCAAAGATTGTGATTTGGTTTACTTGGGTCAAACCGGGAGAGACTTGAACACTAGATTGGCAGAACATAAAAGGTCAATTAGGTATGGGCAGGAAAATTCGGCTGTATTTCTTCATGTTAAAAAATAAGAATCATTCTTTCGACTGGGGTAAGGCCAGATTAGTGTTCAAGTCCCACTGTGGTTTCAGGAGGAAAATAGTCGAATCAGCATTAATTGAGGAATGCCCTAATATTAATATTTCTAAAGGGCAGTGGACACCTGACATTATCTCACGCGCAGCAATAAATAAGCTCGTGCGGACTTTACATCCTCCCCTCTCCTCACCCCCTCCCTCCTCCGCCACCCCAGTTAGCCCCGCGTCTGAGTGAGGTCAACTGTCCACATCTCTTCTTACTGTAGTTTATAAGTCCCCTCTGTTCTCTTTTTTTATGTACTTTCCTGAAGAGGGCTACAGTTGATAGCCGAAATATAGGATTATTCTTTATTCGAAGTTTATTCTTTCTCCGACTGTGGGTTCCTGTGTGTTATCTACAAATGTGCTACTACATTTCTATTTAGAAATATATATATATATATATACATATAGATGCATATATATATATATATATATATATATATATATATATATATAGCGTCAATGAAGGTCCTGGTATTAATTGAACTAGGCCAACGGTCTAGACTGCATTGGTATCAGAAACAAATCACACATGGTTGAATACAAAAGGGTTTTCCATTGATGGCCTTGGCAACACAATTGAAAGCGAGAGGAAACTCCGTTTGTTTCTTGGTGACAAACAACTTACTATACAACAGTTTCCTACGTTATGGGGTTACCAGACAGTGGACACCCAGACTGCCCCACCCATCAGAAAGTATCGCGGAACTTGTCTTTCCAACTGCACGCTTACGAAAACGTTTCAGTTTCATCACATCAACAGTTAAACTTATTCAAAGCAGAACTCAACGACTAAGAACAAAGTAATATATATTCTGAGACACCAACTGCCTTCGGGGTATTATTTGGTATCGTTGGTACGACTACGTGTCAAACTAGCGACCGCTCCGTGAAGTTCAGTCAGGACCTGTTAGTATCAGCAGTATTCGCGAATCTCAACTCCGGTGATATGGTCACGTGGCACGCTTCTCACTCCACAAGTGACAACCGGAGAAGGAGGATGCCCAACATATCTTCGGTGTGGGAGACGAAGAAGGGAACGCCTACAAAACTCATGGTTGGGTGTATTCAACCGATCCTACCAAAAGTTGTCTGGAAAGGGCAGGGTGGTTGCATGGGAGCTTGCTCGAAGAAACTGTGTGGGATAGGCGAAGGCGTCTTTACTGAAACGCCGCCTTTCCTCCCCTCCGCCCCCCCCCCCGGCGTAAGCTCCCCCAATGATGTCACCGATAACGTCATTACTCGGATTTATAGTTTGACGGTTGTGAAGTAACGCTGACGTCACTCTCTACTGAAAACTATGACGTCATTCAGGATGTCTTTCTTGCATTCAGCCACCCAGAATGGGAGAGGGAGGAGTCTCCGGACATCAGCGTTGCGGAGGTTCTGGTACTGCTAAGGAAGGGGGTAGGATAGGTGTGTGGAGGGGTGCCTTCGGGAGGAGGAGGAACCTGAAGGAGACCCGAAGACATCAGGGACGGAAACTGGGAACGGCCCAGGGTCGGCAGAAAGAAGGCCAAGGTCTCGCGATAGCTTCTGGAAGCCCTCTGGGAATGAGAAGGGTCTCTTTTGTCTCAAAATTAATTTACTCTAGCTGTCGCTAGGCGATTTTGTTCATCTGAGAAAAAAAAAGGCGAACACATACACGGGAACAGTGACAAAGTGAACAAAGTGAATATTCAGGGGACCAAACCACTTTTAATTTGCATTAAAAAAAAAAAAAAAAAACATGCCATGAGGCCTTTAGCTGCGACTGAAACCGTCATCAAGACCCTGTGTCCACGGACTGCCACGGCAATCCCCAGGTCGTTGGACCCGAACCCAGATCTCCCGACTAAGCAAGGTGGGGGAGGCGAAGAGGTCTCCTCCGGGTTCCTCCTCTGCAGGAGACGACGAGGACCCTGGGCAGCTCCCGAGGTCGGTTGTGTTGCGGAAGACGACGGCGATATAATCAGAGGAAGGCTTCCCGGATGGAATGTGTCTTGGTGCGGCAGGTACGCCAGAGAAAACGAAGAAACAAAGAGAAAACGGGAAGTACGGGGTAATGTAATCTCTTTCCTGTGTAGTTGTAGTTATTTATACACGAGTATGCATGTAACATTGCATATTTATACACACACACTATATGTCTACAGGATGTGAAGAAATGCAGTTTTCCATACCGATGCATAAATACTTGGATAAGCTTAAGAGTGATATAGCCCATGTTGGAACAATACATATATCTAAATCTAAGAAAGATCTGGAGAATAAGGAAATATAGGTCAAGTTGGAGCCATATGGGAATTTGTAGCCAGGTATGATAATTGGTAAGAGACAGGACCCCACGAGTGTTGCTCTTTTCCTGTATATTACGTTTAGGTAAACACGTGGGCACGCACACAAACACACACGCATTAAAGGCTAACTTTGGGGAGATTCGTGGTTCACTGCTGGTTGGTTACTCCTGAAGATCGAAGACGTGATCTCCCGGCGCGTCCCGTTCGCGTTTAAAAATGGGCGTGTCACTCCTGCACGGGAAAGAAAACGGTCTGCTGTCACGAGTCGTCGACACCAGCTGCCGTGTCACAACACCGGCAGGTGTAGTTTCGTTTTCACCTTGCGACGAAGGCGGCGACGGCGACGGCAGGCTTTGTTCCAATCTTTCTGCGCGCACCAATTCCTCCTGCTAGGGTGCCACTTTTTCGCCAATTTTTTTCTTTTCTTTTCGCGGCGACATCAAAGTGCTGTGTTCAGTAAATGAATTTACCTAATTGTAGTATAATGTATACTTCTGTGTGTGTGTGTGTGTGTGTGTGTGTGTGTGTGTGTAGAGGTGTAGATGTATATAGAAATGTGTGTGTGTGTGTGTGTGTGTGTGTGTGTGTGCGCGCGCGCGTGTCACAACTTATGTCACATCTCCAGCTGTATGGCCGTGTCATCTGTTGCTTTTCGGGCCTCCCACACTGGCACGCCACGGCACTCTTCGGCAAGCGAACTCATGACGTCACTGCAGGTGTGCCCGCCCGCCCGGCCGCCCGCCCGCCCGCCCGCCCGGCCGCCCGCCCGCCCGCCCGACGCTTTTTATCTCCGGAGAGCCAAGTGCCAGTGTCTCTCCCTTATGGCAGTGTCTGGTTTTGTCGGGAGGCGTTTCGGTGCAGACACCAAAGTCTCCTCTCACCCCTAAACGAGACGAGCTGATCTACCTTCACTGTATGCACAGTGGGTACTCTGCCGGAAATAACCAGCGCTTCTATATTGCGGGACCATATCACACCGCAGAAGTAGAGTCAGATTTCTTTTACTTTTCATTTTTTTTCCCGTTGGTGAGAACAACAATAAAGGGACAATAAAGGAGGAACATAAAGAGAGCAGCAGCAGCAGACAAGAGGGATGGGAGAA
>NC_134781.1:5121480-5246480 GCF_046742065.1 Oratosquilla oratoria | reverse complement strand
AGAGAGAGAGAGAGAGAGAGAGAGAGAGAGAGAGAGAGAGAGAGAGAGGAGAGAGGACTTGAAAGGGATCAGTATTTGTTACGAACGAACAAACGAACGAATAAATTCTTTTGTTTACTTTTGTTACCTGGAGACCTCTCTGAACGCTTTCAGGACCGACACATGCCAAGCAGAGCGTCGCAGAACTTGTTTCTACAACTGTCCGAGGCTACCTATTTATATATCCCCTGTAGAGGAGGAGCCATGCAACCATCTAGCAGCAGAATCCCCCCACCGCCAGGGAATTTTCCCCTAGGTGAGGGATTTTGGGATTCCAGGGAAATGTATCCTCAAGGAAATAAGAATGGCGCATTAGAAATTCCCATTCTGCCTTCCACGAGTGATCTGTATCACCCTAGTTGATATGTTTTAAAAAAGAAAAACGAAAAAAGAAAAGAAAAGAAGAAAATAAGGTAAAAAAAGGAAAGAAAAAGAAGTACACGAAAAAAAAAAAAATGACTCAAAGTAGAGATGTGACAACGACCTGGGTCGTCCTTTCTCCACTGCCAGTGCCAATTGCTCAACTGGCACTTTTTTGACACTGAGGCGCGGAGGAGCAGAAAGATTTCTCCATCCTACTTAATGACCAAAGATAGGGGCTCTTCATTTATTACTATCTGCTTACTAATTTATTTGTGTTACAAAGAAGTTTAATGTTCTGCTTTGGTTCATAACTTAAAAAGGGAACTTCTGAATTACCATTCGTTTGTGCGTGTGCTAGTCAATTCTGTGTTTTGGCGACTCTCTTTGTCCTTGTACACATGAAGAGGACGGGGGGGGGGGGGTCCACACGTTTGAAATGACTGGCTGAATGAGGGGGATAAACGGCAAAAGAAGAAGAAAAAGAATAGGAAGAGGAAGAAGAAGAAGAAGAAGAAAAACAACAACAACAGCAACAAAAATAAGAAGTAAAAGAAGAAGGAAAAAGAGAAGAGGAAGAGGAAGAAGGGGAAAAGGAAGAAGAGGAAGGCGAACAACAACAACAATAAGAAAGAAAAGAAGGGGACGGAGAATCAGAAGAAGAAAGAGAAAAAGAAGAAGGGAAGAAGAATCAGAGGGAGAAGTAACAGAAGAAGAAGAAGGAGATGAAGAAGAAGCAGAAGAAGAAGACGAAGACGAAGAAGAGGAAGAAAGAGAAAAACAACGACAAAAATAAGAAGGAAAAAAGGAGAAGCAGAAGAAGAGGAAAAAGGAGAAAAAGAAGGAGAAGACTAAGAAGTAGAGGAAGAAGAAACAGAAGAAGAAGAAGAAGAAGAAGCAGAGGAAGACGAAGAAGCAGAAGAAGACGAAGAAGCAGAAGAAGACGAAGAAGAAGACAACGACGAAGAAGACAATGATGAAGATGAAAAAGAAGAAGAAGAAAGGAAGATAAAAGGATGGAAGGAGAAGAGAAAGCAGAGGAAGAAGAAGCAGAAGAAGCAGAAGAAGACGAAGAAGAAGACAACGACGAAGAAGAAGACAATGACGAAGATGAAAAAGAAGAAGAAAGGAAGAAAAAGGATGGAAGGAGAAGAGAAAGCAGAGGAAGAAGAAGAAGCAGAAGAAGCAGAAAAAGACGAGGAAGAAGCAAAAGAAGAAGAAAGGAAGAAGAAGAAGAAGAAGAAGAAGAAGAAGAAGAAGAAGAAGAAGAAGAAAGGAAGAAGAAAAAGAAGAAGAAGAAGAAGAAAAAAGGAAGAAGAAAAAGAAGAAGAAGAAAGGAAGAAAAAAAGACGAAGAAGAAAGGAAGAAGAAAAAGAAAAGGAAGAAGAAGAAGAAAGGAAGAAGAAAAAGAAGAAGAAGAAAGGAAGAAAAAAAAAAAAGAAAGAAGAAGAAAGGAAGAAGAAAAAGAAGAGGAAGAAGAAGAACAAGACCAAGAAGAAAGGAAGAAGAAAAAGAAGAAGAAAGGAGGAAGAAGAAGAAGAAAAAGAAGAAGAAAAAAATGCGGAAAATGAACATGAAGAAGAAGACGAAGATAAAGAAGGCGAAGAAGAAAAGATGAAGAAGAAGAAGGTGAAGAAGAAAAAGAAGATGAAGAAGTTGGAGAAGAAAAAGAAGACGAAGAAGTTGAAGAAAAAAGAAAAAGAAGGTGAGAAGGAAGAAAAAAAAAAGAAGAAGATGAAGAAGAAGAAGTAAAAAAGAATGAAAATAAGGGTTTCCACTGTTCCAGTTACAGCAGACCCGACTCCTGGGCCCAGTCCATGACAAACGACCCAGGGACGTCTGTTTTGGTTCTGGTCTTTGGCTGCAATGCCAGACCAAGGGTGCGGGAAAGAGAAACGGTCTATACCTATTTCCGAAGCAAAGCAAAGCAAAGCAATAGTAGTAGTTGTAGTAGTTGTAGTAGTAGTAGTAGTAGTAGTAGTAGTAGTAGTAGTAGTAGTAGTAGTAGTAGTAGTAGTAGTAGTAGTAGTAAAATAAATTTGAAATAAACAACCAATCAGGAAAAAGGAGCTAGCAAGCAAACACAATGAAACAAGTGACAGGTGCGACAGCATCTTGCTGACGTGTTTCGCTAATGATGAATCTTAAAACTTGATTGGATCCCATCGTCCCTTCGCAAAAGTCTTCCAGGTCACCGACTTCGTTGTCAACAAGGACGGGGTTACCGAGAAGAAGAGAAATAAGAAAAATAAGAAGAAGAAGCAGAAAAAGAAGAAGAGGAAGGAGACGCAGAAGAAAAAGAAGAAGGAAAAGCAGAAGAGGAAGAGGAAGATGAAGAAGAAGAAGAAGAAGAAGAAGAAGATAAAGAAGAAGAAGAAGAAAACGAAGAAGAAAAAGAAGAAGAAGAAGAAGAAGAAGAAGAAGAAGAAGAATATAAAAAGAAGACGAAGAAGAAGTAGAAAAAGAAGAAGGCGAAGAAGAAGGAGAAAAAGAAGACGAAGAAAAAGGAGAAAAAGAAGAAAATGAAGAAGCAGCAGAAAAAGATAAAGAAGAGGCAGAAGATAAAGAAGCAGAAGATGAAATAGATGAAAAAGGAAAAGGAGAATAAGGAGACAAAGATTTTTTTTTTTTTTTAACCTTTTGGCGTCCACATTCATCTCTCACACTTGGTCTGGCAGCCGAGGGGAGGGGAACCTTCATAGGCATTAAAAGCCTAATCCCCTTCCGTGCCGGGTGTAATGTTACCTTTTATCCTTCCTGCCAGCAGCCTATTTGATTCGTCTTTGAACACCCCTTTCCCTGGCGAGTACAGCGTGCTGCAGAGCGACTACACCATTCTGTATCAGGTCGAAAGGGACCGGTAGTGTAGCCTTTTCTTCTTCTTCTTCTTCTTCTTCTTCTTCTTCTTCTTCTTCTTCTTCTTCTTCTTTGGTGCCTTTCGTGCGCCTATCCCGACCGGTGGCCCAGAGCTTCGAAGTGGACGTGCAAGGATCGCGACTCCACTTCTAAGCCGATGCGAAGAAAGGTGAAGATAGGCAAAGAGGAGGCTAAGTGGTCGGCCTCGCAAAACATGCTACAAATTGCGAGGTGAAGTGTGTGGTGGTGGTGGAGGGGAGGGGTTCGTGCTTTCCTTTCCTTTTTTATCTATTTGGGGGTTCTGGAACTTTCTTCCACCTGACAATGTCCAGCCTGGCTGTCCCTGATGGGGGAATCGAGCACTTGCGAGCGCCACTTTGAGGTGTCGGGGCCTAGCACTCTCTCTTCCGGCGACGGCCGACCGGCCGGCGTCGCTCGGCACCTCACTGGCACTCTTTCAGGAGTCATGGTCTGCCACCCTTTCATTCCTTCCGTGTCTTCGGCTTTTCATAGCATTTGAGGCACGAGAGAGAGAGAGAGAGAGAGAGAGAGAGAGAGAGAGAGAGAGAGAGAGAGAGAGAGAGAGAGAGAGAGAGAGAGAGAGAGAGAGCGAGAGAGAAAGAGACGGAGAGAAAGATAGATAGATAGACAGATAGAGAGAGAGAGAGAGAGGAGGGAAAGGGAGAAAGAGGAGGGATAGGGAGAGAGGAGGAGAGGGAGAAAGAAAGAGAGAGAGAGAGAGAGAGAGAGAGAGAGAGAGAGAGAGAGAGAGAGAGAGAGAGGGAGAGAGAGAGAGGGAGAGAGAGAGAGAGAGGGAAAGAGACGGAGAGAGAGAGAGAGAGAGAGAGAGAGAGAGAGAGAGAGAGAGGGAGAGGTGAGGGAGGAAGGAGAGAGAGGGAGAGAGAGAGAGAGAGAGAGAGGGGAAAGAGACGGAGAGAGAGAGAGTGAGAGAGAGAGAGAGAGAGAGAGAGAGAGAGAGGAAAGAGAGAGAAAGAGAGAGGAAGGAGAGAGAGGGAGAGAGAGAGAGAGAGAGAGAGAGAGAGAGAGAGAGGGAGAGAGAGAGAGAGAGAAGGTGAGGGAGGGAGGGAGGGAGAGAGAGAGAGAAAGAAAGAGACGGAGAGAGAGATAGATAGATAGACAGATGGAGAGAGAGAGAGGAGGGAAAGGGAGAAAGAGGAGGGATAGGGAGAGAGGAGGAGAGGGAGAAAGAAAGAGAGAGAGAGAGAGAGAGAGAGAGAGAGAGAGAGAGAGAGAGAGAGAGAGAGAGAGAGAGAGAGAGAGGAAGGAGAGGGAGAGAGAGAGAGAGAAGGTGAGGGAGGGAGGGAGGGAGAGCGAGAGAGAGAAAGAAAGAGACGGAGAGAGAGATAGATTGATAGACAGATGGAGAGAGAGAGAGAGGAGGGAAAGGGAGAAAGAGGAGGGATAGGGAGAGAGGAGGAGAGGGAGAAAGAAAGAAAGAGAGAGAGAGAGAGAGAGAGAGAGAGAGAGAGAGAGAGAGAGAGAGAGAGAGAGAGAGGAAGGAGAGAGAGGGAGAGAGAGAGAGAGAGAGAGAAATGGAGAGAGAGAGAGAGAGAGAGAGAGAGAGAGAGAGAGAGAGAGAGAGAGAGAGAGGTGGTGAGGGAGGGAGGAGAGCGAGAGAGAAAGAAAGAGACGGAGAGAGAGATAGATAGATAGACAGATGGAGAGAGAGAGAGGAGGGAAAGGGAGAAAGAGGAGGGATAGGGAGAGAGGAGGAGAGGGAGAAAGAAAGAAAGAGAGAGAGAGAGAGAGAGAGAGAGAGAGAGAGAGAGAGGAAGGAGAGAGAGGGAGAGAGAGAGAGAGAGAGAGAGAGAGAGAGAGAGAGAGAGAGAGAGAGAGAGAGAGAGAGGAAGGAGAGAGAGAGAGAGAGAGAGAGAGAGAGAGAGAGAGAGTACAACGGCGAGCCACAAAACTGATTCCAAATATCAAAAATAAATCATACGAAAATCGACTAAAACCCATGAATCTGTTTTCCCTAAAAAAGCGTAGACTCAGAGGTGACTTGATACAGGTCTTTAAGATTTTAAAGGGAATTGACAACATCAAAAGTGACAAAATTTTCACATTGAATGAGAATCAGACAAGAAACAATGGTCTCAAACTGTCCGGAAATAGATTCAATTTGGAAGTAGGTAGAAACAATTTTGCCAACCGTGTAGTTAATGAATGGAATAAACTTCCTGCACAGGTAGTGCAATGTAGTTCAGTTCGAAGCTTTAAGAATCATTTAGATAAATACCTAAGTAAGATGCTGTAATGATTATAATTTATCTTATATTATTTGTTTTTGTTTAGTTATCATTTGTCTGTCTGATTTTCATTTATTATTAGTTATATGTCAATTTATTATTATTTACTGTTTAACTGTTTGTTTATTATTTAACTACACCTATGCATTTATTTATGTATTTTATTTGTTATTTACATTATTATAGTTTTTATTTATTGTTTTATTATTAATATGATTTTTTTTTCGCATCCGACCTAGATATGGATCAAAAGGTCTCCTGTCGGCATGCTCCGCCTTTGTAATCCTTTGAGAGAGAGAGAGAGAGAGAGAGAGAGAGAGAGAGAGGAGAGAGAGAGAGAGAGAGAGAGAGAGAGAGAGAGAGAGAGAGAGAGGAAGGAGAGAGAGGGAGAGAGAGAGAAAGAGAAAGAGAGAGAGAGAGGGGGAGGAAGAGGAAGGAGAGAGAGAGAGAGGGAGAGGAAGAGGAAGGAGAGAGAGAGAGAGGGAGAGAGAGAGAGAGAGAGAGAGAGAGAGAGGGAGAGAGAGAGAGAGAGAGAGAGAGAAGAGAAGAGAGAGAGGGAGAGGAAGAGGAAGGAGAGAAAGAGAGAGAGAGAGAGAGAAATAGAGAAGAGAGAGAGAGAGAGAGAGAGAGAGAGAGAGAGAGAGAGAGAGAGAGAGAGAGAGAGAGAGAGAGAGAGAGAAATAGAGAGAGAGAGAGAGAGAGAGAGAGAGAGAGAGAGAGAGAGAGAGAGAGAGAGAGAGAGAGAGAGAGAGAGAGAGAGAGAGAGAGAGAGAGAGAGAGAGAGGAGAGAGAGAGAGGAGGGAGAGAGAGAAAGAGAAAGAAAAAGAGAAAGCGAGAGAGAGAGAGATGATAAAGAGAAAGACAGAGAGAGAGGGGGAAAGGAGGGAGAGAGAGAAAGAAAAAGAAAAAGAGAAAGCGAGAGAGAGAGAGAGAGAGAGAGAGAGAGAGAGAGAGAGAGAGAGAGAGAGAGAGAGAGAGAGGGGGGGGGGAGGGGGAGATGTGCTCCAGTTATGATGAGACCCCACAAAGGTTTATCTAGCATGAATGGATTTTTTGTGCGCACGCACACACTCAAGCGGAGTTGTGCCCACCCATACCTTAGTACAAGAAGAACAACAAGGGCCGTGTCCTTGACTCCTTCCTTGCCGAGTGGCCCTCTTTCCTTCTTCCTCATCTACCGTCAGGTTGTTGAATTCCTTTCCTGGGCAACCCCGGAAACTCTCCTCTGGAGGTCAACGCCCACTATCACCTCCTGGTTTCCTAAAGACTCGATTCACGCGTATCGACCTCTTGCCGTCTGCCGTCCAGGACATGACGTCGTTTTCTTAAATAAACATTGGGGGGTGTCTATGGACGCTTTTACACGTCACAACCACGTGTGAAAGCATTTATAGACGTCCACCATTGTTATTTGAGAGCACGACGTCGTGTCCTGGACGGTGCACGGCGAAACGTCGATATTACGAAAGGAGCCTTCCTCTTCATCTGGTTTATTTGGAGAAGGAGCCTTCGACATTTCTATGCTTAGGCCCTTCGCTAAATTGACTACCAATAGCCTTCTGGGTGACGCCAGGCGACTTGATTGAGCTGAATGGATCAAATACCTTCATCCAATGCCCATCGCCGTGACGACGCATTCGTCCGGTCCTGGTGTGTGTGTGGGGGGGGGGGGGCACTACCGCGGCCAGGCCTCTTTCTTCAGCGGTGTCGGGGCGGGATCTACGATGAGTTTGTTCTGGTTAACAACGCCAGACGATTACTTATTTTATCTTATTTATTTATTTCTTCATTTAAGGTTTGCGGGGCTGTCTGCTGCCTGGACTTCCATCGGTTCACTTGCTGTCGCGTACCGATTTGATCTTGTCCCTAACCTCGATTTTTTTTTTCTGTTTTGTATCTCATTTTCCACCTTATCTCTCGTCCTAGCCTTATCTCGCCCTCGCTTCTACAGCGGCGCACCACACAGCCTTCATTCTGGTGAGCTCGACGCGATTCTCGTATTAGATTAGGGGAACGTCACCGTGGCAAAGGTTTTGATCTAGTTTGGCGTCTGTCTCGTTTAAGCCATTCCCTAACCTCTTTTTGTCTTAATCTTACTTTAATTTGGTCTTACTTTAGCCATCCATTTTTTCCGTCATCGTGCCTCAGTCTAGTTCTTCCCTAATCTTATTGTCCCAATCTTACCTTTATCCTGCCTTCTTTCAACAATATTTGTCTTGTCTTTTCCTCAGTGAACCCCAGTTTATTTCTTCCTTAATCTTTGCCTTACTTTAATCACGTCTTCCTTATAACATATGTCTTGTCTTGTCTTGTCTTGTATTTTGCTCACTGTGCCACGACTTAATTCGCTTTAGTCTTGCCCATCTCGATGAAGCCCTTCCATTTTTTACGTTTAGCTCCGGCTGCTCGTGACAGTCTTGGCCAGAAGGGGAAGCCGAGCCAAACGCTTGCCCTATCAGGGGTTTTTCACTTCCCACTGCGCGCGTGAGTGTGATGGCGAGTTTACTGACAATTTAGTTCAGCCACCAGGACTCGTCTTCCCTTAACCAGACTTCCATTAATCTAATCACCTTCATCTGTATCATAATCTGTCTCATTTTTTCATCTAGATAACCTCGATAAGCTCTGCCTTAATGTCTCTTATCTTCTTTAGCAGATTCTTGATTTGACACATCCTGTCGACCCGTCTCAAGAGAATCTCTTAGTATCTTGCTTCGACTTTAATCTTAATTGAATCTGACAACTGGTTTTAGCGCAACCTGCCAATTGGTCTTGGTGTAATCTGCTAATTGGTTTTAGTGTTTTCTGTCAATAGGTTATAGTGTTATCTCCCGATTGGTTTTAGTGTTATCTGTCAATTGGTCTTGATTGAATCTGCCTGTTGATCTTGGCGTAATCTGTAAGTTGGTATTAATGTAATCTGGCAACTGGTCTTAGTTAATCTGTCAATTGGCCATGCAATCTGTCAACTCGTCTCAGTGTAATCTGTTCATACGTCTTAGCCTTGGTTCAATCCGTCCACTGGGAACCTAGAAATCGCTGTTTTCCAGCAAGAGCGACCTGGATTGGTAGGCTAATTAACTCTTTAAAAAAGGAGCCAAGAGCACCTGGGGCAACGGATGGATTGGTAAGTTAATTAACTCTTTAAAAGCAAAGAGTACCTCAAAAGAAATGCATGCAATCGTCTGTCGTGAGCCAAAGAGAGAGAGAGAGAGGTAAACAATTATTTTGTTTCGAAAAATGTTATACAGAGCATAGGAAACCTCTAGAAAAAAATTAGATGAATCAATAAAATCTCAATCAGCTTCTAACCGGGTTAACATGCACGCTTTCATGTCTTCATTTTCTTAGTCTTACTCCCTCTTGTTTTCATGAGTCTCGATTTTATCTCTTGTACTGCTTTACCTTCATGGCGAAGACTCTGTTCTGGCCAGACAATTCTATTCATCTTAGAAAGAAAAACTACCGCGTGTTGCTGCCTCACCATGTATCCTATATCAATCCATTTCTCTTCTTTTGACTTATCTTAAATCTGTCTTATCGTAATGAGGATTAAATCAACCTGTATTAGTCTAAATGTCCTTATTCTGTCTTATCTCTATCTGGGTTATCGTATTTTGTCATGCCAGTATCTTATCGTACGCTTCAGTCTTACCCTCGTCTGTCCAACCTTGAAATCTGTTTCCGTCTGTTCAACATAGAACCTGTTCCATTCTGCACTGAGTGCTACATGGACAGAGTCTCGAATCCCGGGTGAAGGACAGCCAGGTAGGTAAGCGTAAGGAGGATGAACAGTTTCAGAACCTCCCAGTGATAATGTGTGAAGAAACGGATTTATTTGTGAAAAAGAGGTATAGGTGGTGGTGGGGGGTTGAGGAGAGACAATTCAGAGCGCTCGTTACTGCGCAAGTTCCCAAGACTGGCAGACACCCGATGCCAAGTTCAGAAATAAATAAAAGAATAGATTAATAAGTAAATACGTACATAAAAAAATGCTGGATCCCATTTCATAGCCCTCCTTGTTAAAGAGAAAGAGGAAGAGGGAGAAGAGAAAGAAGAAGGAGGAGAAGAAGAAGAAGAAGAAGAAGAAGATAAGAAGAAGAAGAAGAAGAAGAAGAAGAAGAAGAACAAGAAGAAGAAGAAGAAGAAAGAAGAAGAAGGAGAAAAAGAAGAAGAAGAAGGAGAAAAAGAAGAAGAAGAAGAAGGAGAAAAAGAAGAAGAGAAGAAGAAGAAAAAGAAGAAAAAAAAGAAGAGGAGGAAGAAGAAGAAAAGGAAATAGAAGAAGAGGAGGAAGAAGAAGAAGAAGAAGAAGAAGAAGAAAAGGAAGTAGAAGAAGAAGAAGAAAAGGAAGTAGAAGAAGAAGAAGAAGAAGAGAAAAAAAGGAAGAAGAAGGAAACGAAACGGAACAAGAAAAAAGGAGAAGAACAAGAGCAAGAAGAAGAAGAAGAGGAAGAAGAGAAAGAAGGAGAAAAATGAGGAAGGGGAAGAAGAAGAGGAAAAAGGACAAAAGGAAGAAGAGGAAGAACAAAAGAAAGAAGAGGAACAAAAAGAAAAAGAGGAAGAAGAAGAGAAAGAAAAGGAAGAAGTTGAAGAAAACAAAGAAGAGGAAGAACAACAACAATAAAAGGAAGAGGAAGACAATGAAGAGAAAGAAGAGGAAGACATCAACACAGAGAGACAGACTTTAGCCCCGGCACAGAAAATATTTATGATCCAGAGCTTTTCTGCGTAGGTCTACGCAAGAAAACGAGAGTCCAATGCTTCTTCGAAGTGGACAAGAATCTTTTGACGTCACTAGAGGTGCCGCCGGTGTACTCGCAAAAAAAAAAAAAAAAAAAAAAAAAAAAAAAAAAAAAAAAAAAAAAAAAAAAAAAAAAAAAAAAAAAAAAAAAAAAAAAAAAAAAAAAAAAAAAAAAAAAAAAAAAAAAAAAAAAAAAAAAAAAAAACCTCACCGGTCCGACGGAGACAAAAGGAACCCCTCCGGCCCCGGACACCGTAGCATTTTCTCCCTGAACCGCCGAACCAAGACGAAAATTCCCCAAAGTACTCGAGGAATAGGTCTGGCTCGTCCCAATATAACATCGGCTCGACGTTCGGTGCGAGAGCACCCGATGGGCCTGCCCACGTTCCTTATTACTACAGTGCTCCCATCGCCACCCATCACCTTCATACTTAATCCCCTCCGTCGACTTCGCGGGGCAGGCGGAGGATTCGGAACTCATGACTATTGTTTACTTTCACGGGAACAGCAATCTAATTTTTTTTTTTTTTCTTTTTTTTTCTTTTTTTGACGGCAGCGTCCTCGCCATCCACGGCCACCGTCTCTCAAGTATAAAACGTTCGACTGCAATCCAGACATGAGCTTCTAGTGGACATGTTTTGCCCCCACCCTAACCCCATCCCGGGATACACATTTCTTTCTCCCGAAACCCGAGAGGCTTTCCAGTAAGCGCAGAGAAAATGTCAGCCATTTCATGACGCCCTCCCTTGCATCGGAACCGGAAGGAACCTGCAATCCTATCCGCGCCCCAGTACCAGTACTAGTACCAGTGCCAGTACCAGAAAGAGCCGTTACACAAGAACAAATATTGCCTCGCTAGAGAGGAGCGGCAGCTAGTTAGCTAGGCCTCATTGGCACGGGGCTAGTTTAGTTGCCGCTAGTGCTAGCTGCAAGTCAACTTACCCTGCTAAGATAGTTTGGAGGCAAGTTTAGTAACATTACGGTGTCACTGGGCAAGTAGAGGGGTAGTTTACAAGTCGCTTATAGCACTAGCGGCTACAAAACTAGCCCCGTGATAACGAGACTTTGATGGTTAGCCAGGCTAGCTAGCTCGCTCGCTTCTTGCCGGGTCTCCGTCTGGATATCGAGTGATGGAAATCAAGAACTTGGCAACCCTGTAGTCACTCACTTACTCACCAACCACCACCACCACCACCACCACCAGGATCTCCATCACCATTTACACCACCACTACCACCAGCTCCATCCACCTCAACCACCACATCCACCACCAACACCTAAACCTTTAGCACCACCTCTGCTGCCTCCACCATCACCTCCACCTACACCACTACTTCCACCACCACCACTACATCCACCACCTTCACCTACACCTCCACCACTCGAAACCCATGAAACCGTAACGGCGTGGTGTCAACAACCTCCAGTCAGTCAGTCAGTCAGTCAGTTAGTCCGCAATAAAATGTACTTCGACTGTGGTTTTATGTCCTCGGTACAAAGGCTATGGAAGAGGGCGGGGCGTCTCTCCGTGGGAGGTGGGGGTGGTATGGGGTGGGAGTGGGTGGATGGTTGCTGGGGGGTTAATTCTCCTGTAACGTGTACTCCCAACCCAAAACATTCTATTGCTCCCCCCCAAAAGAAAAAAAAAAAAAATCCTAAACCTTGTACCATACCTATTCCAGGTATCTTAACCTATTCCAGTCGGGTTTTGTAGTCTACGGTTCGGAAAATTAAGTCGCTCGTAGGACGTAGGACTAGTTCTCAGTTTCCGTGCTACCTGTAGGTTCAGTTTCTATACTCATTGCGGCAATTTTCCGTGATTTAGGATTGTGGATCCCGACACCAAACTCCGGAAGAAGTTTCCTTCGGTTCCTGGAGTTGTGGTAATAGAAAGTGAGGAGCCTACGCTAAGAGGCGTTGCTGCGGCCGAAGTCGTCACCTTTGCCCTGCGATGCGCTTTGGGGACTTGGAGGCAGGGGGGGGGGGCAGGTAACTAATAGCCACTGCTTCTGGAAATCGAAGAGAAGTGCGGGGTGTTAAATCCGCGACTAACCGAATACGCGAACAGCACGCTTCCGATTGCGCCACCAGCCCACTTGAGGTTGTCAGCTTTGTATCATCATTGTCAATCAAGATAGACCACGTGTGGGCTTATATCCCCGCCCCCTTCATCTGTTGTGCATATTGGGTTACTATCAAGTAAGGTTACTTGCTGGTTTACGCACACACACACACACACACAAACACATACACACGCACAAACACATATACACACACAAACATATACACACACACACAAAACATACACACACACAAACACATACACACACACACACATGTACAGATTTTAAATCTCTGGCTGTAGCAAGTTCATTACACCGAAACGATCCGTCAGCCTCGCTGTAACAAAGTACGCAAGAGTCGACAACTGTTCACCGACAGCGTCTGTCCAGTGTCGACCCACACGGAGTAACATGAAGCCTTTTTTTCTCTTTCTAGATATGCTGTCGCCGCCTCCACCAGGTTATTAGACTATATGTATATCATTTCAGTGGCCCTGCCTCGCCCCTTTACCCCGACCATGTCCTCAGCAGAGATAATCATATGCTATTTCTGGAAATCACTTCCACGCAAGGTGGCACTTGTGTCGTGCTTCTTGATTTTGAATATATATATATATACGTAGGTGGTAGCTGGTCACTAGTCCATTACGGAAAGGCGACCTCACAAGACAGAAGTAGTTTATGGCCTGATAAGGTGCCCAGCGCGCGATGCGATGACGAAAACTAGTATCGACTAGTATCACCCAGTGGTGATGTTGCCGTCGTCAAACCAATCACCACACTTGACCCCACCCCCTTAAAAATCCAATGTCGTTTATGCTTTTCTTTGTATCTCCTCTACTGAGTTTTTTCTTTATTTTTGCAACTGAAGGAAAATCTCGGAGTATTGGGAGGCAGCGTATACGCGTGTTAAACTCATCACGGAGTTTGGTGTGTGCGTCCGCACGGTGGCCCCGACTTGCAGTGGCAAGGAGTGCCACGAGGCCAACGCGATCCAATCCTACGCTCCGTTCATCCAAGCCAAGCGAAGATATTTCATTTCTTTTTTATTCAACACTGATATTGCTCAGCAGCTCTTCTGCAGTAGTTGTTAGTTTTCAGTACTTCTTGGTAGTTGTCCCAGACTTTTCTCTTTGTGTTTGTGTTTCAATTTCATAAATAGTCACTTCAACAGTTGCTACACATTCCAAATTTTAACAAATCTACAAGTGCAAATAAACAGTTACCTACAAACCTTTAATTTTATTTTTCTTGGAAACCTGTCAACCAAAATCAAAGTACACAAGCCAAATCAGTCTACATCTGATGAAAACAACCTTGGCCTCGACATGACGTCATGTCGCTGCCAAACATTCTTAGACTTCGGCTCTAGACAGGGCGACGTGACATCATCCGCAAGTCCCGCCTCACCTGCGCGTGAAATGGGTATATTCATTTCCAGCCACTTTTGAAAATGGTGCGTTCTTCATCGTTATTCTGCGTTCGTTTTTAAGTGAAAAGGGAGTAATTTATCTTTCTAAAATAAGTGGGTGGTTGTGCCTCAGTGGTACTGTGCTGGCGGCGAGCGAGTACTAGCATCCTGCTAGGGAGGAAGTCATGGCGGGGCGTGATGGAACTGGTCACCCACACCTACCGCATCATCCCGAGGCTGAGTAAACACACAAACGCACACAGACAGACAGACAGACAGACACACACACACACAACGTCCCTCTGCAAGACATGATGCTTCTGCGTCATCTAGAGAGCATGGTGATGACCGACTTTAGAGACTGCCTCTCTACCTCAGTAATTGGACACCTCAACTGAACAATGAACACTACTCGATCGTTGCTTCTGTTCTTCACAACTCCCACGGGTGTTCCATTAGTGGTCTGAATATCCACTGAAGCACATAATACGTGAAACTTGTTTAATATGTAGGTTAGGCACACACACACACACACACACACACACACACACACACACACACACACACACACTTTCAACGAACGGACGGCTTGACGAACGCTCTGAAGAAAAGTGCAGATTGAGGATACCAACGCAAAGAGAAGTGCCTTTTTGTATTTGCAGGGGGGGGGGAATTGCTCGTGAGGTAGTGGGAAAGTAAGGAAAGAGGAGAGGGGGAGGGATTACTGGGGAAATGGAAGATAATGAGGATGTGGAGGACTTGGCCCAGGCAGACGGGCGGAAGATCAACATGAAACGACCACCGGATGACGAAATGGCAAATAAAAATGTAAAGATTAGAAGTATAGAGAGGAGAAATACAGTAGAAAGTGACGAGAATATGTTCCAGGGATTTAAAGAGGGTGGGGGGGACACAACCCCCCCCAGACTGATAAGACTAGAGGAGAGAGTTGATAAGGTGATCGAGGACTTGGAACGTAAGTTAGGTAATGTAGGCTCCATTCTACAAAGAATTGAAAGATTGGAACAACTAGAGAAAGACTAACAGAAACTTAACTGAAGAAGTAGAGGACCTAAAAAGACAGTTAGGAAATGTAAAGGAGGAGAATGAGAAATTGAAGAAGAATAGTAATGAAAACAGTGAGAAAATAGCTACAGAAGCTAAAAATTGGAGAATAACTCAAGAAGGGAATAAGGTTTCATTCACTGACATAGTCAAACAGCAATTGAAAGAACATAATGAAGACTCAGTTATTAAAGTGATGAGACAGAAGGAGAATATAGTAAGAGAATTAGCTGACAAAAAGAAATGTATAATTATATTAGGAATGGAAGAGAAACATAACCCAGATAGAACCGCAAGAATCAAGGAGGAAAATGAAAGGGTAAGCAGTTTATTAAAATTAGTCCAGGAAGATGAACCAGAAATTATAAAGGAAATTGAGGAAAAATTCAGACTCGGAAAATATAGTACAGATAAGACCAGACCAATTAAGATTAAATTCAGGTCACAAACAACGGCAGAGAAAATTCTATCCAAGACAGGGAAACTAGCAACAAATGATCAATATAAAAAGGTATGGATAAAAAGAGAAATGAATAAGGAGGAAAGAGAGGCAGAAAAGCAGAAAAGAATTGAAGCTAAGGCAAAAAACGAGGAAAGAACGGAGTCAGAGAAAGAGAGATTCTATTGGAGAGTAGTGAACATGAAAATAAAGCAGTTCGACATACTAAAGAAAAACATAAGGGAAACAGAGAACACAATGGAAGTGGCAGAAAACTAAGAGTGTCTTACACAAATATAGATGGATTAATAACAGGATTGAATGAACTGAATGATTATTTGAAAGAAAAAGAACCGGACATAATGGGAATTGTAGAAACAAAATTAAAAGGCCCACTACCACCCAACAGTGTAGGACATGATACATACAATTATTGGATTAGAAACAGAGAGAAAAAACAAGGGGGTGGAGTTATGTTCCTGACAAAGAAGGATATAAACGTGAAAGGTGTCATATATGGAAAGAATACAGTAGAGATGATTATGATAGAAGTGGAAGACCGAGATAAGAAGAGCAGAAAATTTGTGATCAACTATGTGCCTCCGAAAACAGCCTCATGGGAGGAGAATGAACATAAAAGTATGTTAGAGGACACAAAGATAGCATTAACTAAAATAATGGAAGACGGAGGAAGAATAGTTATGATGGGCGACTTTAATTGCAAAGAAATCTGCTGGGAAGAAATGACAGTAAAGAGTGGTGATGACTCATGGGGAAATGCTCTACTTGAGATGATTACTGACCATTCAATGACTCAATGGATACAAGAGAACACTAGGTATAGAAATGAAGAAGAACCATCGAGGCTAGACTTAATAATTACATCTGAACCTAGAATAGTGGACAAGATTGAATATAAAACACCAATAGGTAAAAGTGACCACATATTGATTGAACTGGAACTTAATGAAGAAAAATATATGAAAAGAAATGAACAATATAGAAAAGGAAGAATGATGTATGAAAAAACAAACTTTGATAAAATAAGAGAATTCTTCCAACAAGAAAACTGGGAAGAAATATACAAAGAAGAAACATCAGTGGAAGAGAAATGGAATATTTTGACAAAAATTTACAAAGAAGGAGTGGAAAAGTATGTCCCAAGACAAAAACAAGAAAAAGAATATGTAAAATGCTGGTACAACAAAAGTTGTAGGGAGTTAAAAGACAAAAGAGACAAAGCCTGGACCGGATGGAAAAAAGACAGAAGACCTGAGAAATGGAAAATATATACTGGTTATAGAAATGAATATGTACAAAAGTGCAGAGAGGAAAAAAGAAAATATGAAAAAGATGTTATAGAAAAGTGTAAAGATCAACCAAAACTATTCTACAGATTTGTAAACAATAAACTGAAAAACAAACAAGACTTGGAGAAATTAAGACAAGGGGGAGTTGAATACACTGAGGAAATGGAAATGGCAGAAATTATGAACAAACATTTTAAATCAGTGTTTACAAGGGAAAATATACAACCTGAAGAGATTGAGTGGAAGGAAAAAGTTCCCCCTATGGAAGAAATAGAAGTAACGAAGAATGAAATATTGACACACTTGGGTAATTTTGATGTCAGAAAATCGCATGGGCCAGATGAAATAGCAAACTGGATTCTGAAAGAATGTAGGAATGAACTGGCAGACAAAATACATAGCATAATAAGCAGTTCCTTAAAAGAAGGAAAAGTTCCAGAAGATTGGAAAAAAGCAAATATAGTACCTATATATAAAGGAGGAAATAAAGAAGAACCTACCAACTATAGACCAGTCTCTCTAACAAGTACAATAGCAAAAATATGTGAAAGAATTATCAAAAGTAGATGGGTAAAATACTTGGAAAAAAACAACGTACTAAATCCAAGGCAATTTGGATTCAGACAAGGACGATCATGCGTCACCAATTTAATATGTTTCTATTCAAGGCTAATAGATATAATACAAGAAAGAGATGGATGGGCTGATTGTGCATTTCTAGACCTAAAAAAAGCTTTTGACAAAGTACCACATAAGAAGTTGCTTAAGAAATTAGAATATGAAGGAGGAATACAAGGTAAATTGCTAAATTGGATGGAAGACTTTTTGCAAGAAAGAAAAATGCGAGTAGTGATAAGAGATCAGCACTCAAAATGGAATGAAGTAATAAGCGGTGTCCCGCAGGGAACAGTTCTGGCCCCAATAATGTTTGCTATATATATTAATGATATGGATGAAGGAATTGAAAGCTATATGAGCTTCTTTGCAGATGATGCAAAATTACTGAAAAGAGTGAAAACTGAAGAAGATTGTGAATCACTACAGAGAGATCTAAATAAAGTACAAGAATGGAGTAGGAAGTGGGAGATGGAGTTCAATACAAAAAAGTGTAGTATAATGGAATTTGGAAAAAGCAAAAACAGAATAACAGGATCATATAATTTGGGAGAAGAAGGAATAAAAAGAGTAGAAAATGAGAGGGACCTGGGAGTCATTGTTATGAATAATATGTCACCTGAGAAACATATAAATAAGATTTTTGGAGAAACTTATAATTTAATAAGAACAATCAAAGTGGCATTTACATACCTGGATGAAGAAATGGTGAGGAAAATCCTAGTCACCCTGATAAGACCAAGATTGGAATATGCAGCAACGATATGGTCACCAAGTACAAAAAAATGTATAAAAAAACTTGAAAGAATACAAAGAGCAATTACTAAACTGGCACCAACACTCTCAAAACTATCATATGAAGAGAGACTACAAAAACTTAAACTACAGACACTAGAGCAAAGAAGAGAGAGAGGAGATTTGATAGCTATTTACAGAATCATGAAAGGCATAGAAATTACTGATAGAGAGAATCTGATAAAATGGGATGACAGAAATACAAGAGGACACGGAAAGAAAATAAAAAAAGACAACTATAGAAGAGATTTGAAAAAGAACAGCTTTCCTCACAGAGCAATAGACAGTTGGAACAAGTTAGATGAGAAAGTGGTGTGTGCAAAAACAATACATGAATTTAAAAATAGTTTAGATAAAATGAGATATGAAGACGGGACCTCACGAGCATAGCTCCCCTTCCCGTAAAATACAACTAGGTAAATACAACTAGGTAAATACACACACACACACACACACACACACACACACACACACACACACACACACATACATAGGTGTGCCTAAACTACACCGACAATATAAGAGAATCACCTGGGAGGGTAATAGCTGTCGATCACAAGTTCAACACGTGTTTCAAGATCATGGTGAATCACACACACACACACACACACACAAAGAAAAAACAAAAACAAAACAAAAACGAACACAACATTGAGTAACTAATTGTATTTCTAATTAATGAAAATACAGGGTAATGCAACTGTAAATGTTACCTGTAATAAATGTCCATCAGTGGCCATGACGTCATCACTTAGTGTCAGTGATTACAGTGCCACCGCTTCTATTGTTGACAGTCTCCTCTCAGCATCAACTAAGATTTCTCTAGACGTCTTTCTAGGATATTTTGTATCAATTTTGTATGGTCAGTATTGACGCAACTGCTAGATATTGTCAATGAATATTTGTTTTGCACTTGGGGCCTCTTAACCTGAGCCTGACACTTACAATCACTAAAATAATCAGAACATTCGAGAGTTCACAAGTAGCTATCTGAACTAACCCACTCGCTGGCGAGGGGGTGAATGACGGAGGTGAATGAAATAGCCTGACGGCAGCTGGGACGAAACGGAAGAGTACCACCCGGTTCAGAAGGTCATCCCTATAACATTGCTTTAATGGAGACTATAACTATTATCGATAGAATGTTATTTGAAATATCTATTTACCTGTCTATATACCAAAGGCCTCTTCCCCCTTATAAGGGAGGTAGCCAGACAAGGCAGGCACCTATTCCACTCCCATCCGTCACTCGTTGCTTCCCTCTCCTCTTAGCTTCTCGTGGATGAGGGGCCGTACCTGTCTCCAGCTCACTGCTCGTGCCGGAAGTATTTTGAAATACATTTCTGTTTAACTTTTCTTTTTTTCAAAATACCTGAGGACGGGGTCTGGGTGCCGAGTATACATTCCGAAGTTCTGAGTTCATATATTCTTTCAGGAAGTCGTCATACCTCTGAGGAGAGGAATATTTTTCTAGACAAACTGCAAGATGATTTTTCTTCTTGTGTGTTTGTCTTCTTACAAATATCTGAAATGCGCCAGTGCTCTCTTCTCTTGAGGTTTTTGAGGAATCTTTCTCGACGGTGGCGCCTACAGATTCCGAGTCTTGCGAAGAACGAGGAATATGTGGGAAGAATTACCGCACCTCCATTTTACCTCTTTTCTTGTAAAAACAAGCGATGAGGCAACCACGTCGCCCAACAAACGAAAGCATGAGATCAAGTTACTGACAAAACACACAAGCAAACAAACAAACAAACAGAAAATTAAACAAAAGAATCAACAAATCTAAATAGATAAACAATACAACAAATAAAGACACAAAATACTATTTTCACAAACCTGAAATTCTTTTTAGCGCATTGCATGCTTTGATACCAAACTTTGCGTGAATGAAGGGCATATACGCCATCTCAAACCCCCCACTCCGCTCCACATCTCTGCATTCTCAACAAACTTTGTTATCTCCTCCTAGCATCACGTGAAGGAAGACCTCCTTCTCTTCCTCCTACTCCTCTTGAAGCAGGGAAGGATCTCTTGTCTCCGTCGGTCATGGTCGGCGTCGTTCGGCCGGTGCACTAGAGCCGCCCCATACCCTAAGTTGGACTAGAATATTTATTGCCCAGTATTGGCTACTGGGATTTTCAAAATATCATCATAATTCTGACCACACACACACACACACACACACACACACACACACACACACATATATATTTCAAAGTCGCCACTTTCGCGCGCTTATTTTCATTTCGCACGTCTCTTAAATTTTCATTGTCTTTGGTCACCTCCCCTTTCTTCACTTTCAACCACATTTCTCGTCGCTTCTTTTTCTGTATTAGTAACAGCTTTTTAGACAGTAGACCCTGTGCCTACAAATGTTCCTCTTTTTTTAATTTTCGTATAGTCTACTTCATACAAGAGGGAATGAAATTTTGTAGATTTTCTTTTCTTTCTTGAATACTGGCCACACTGCGTGCTTCTCCAGGTACAATATCTGAATCTAGTGAGAACACACATTGTTAATTAAGTCCTATGGAAGTTATACGTGACGTCATGATTTCTTTAGTTCAATTATCTTTATCTTTATATTTAAGATCCTCCCCTAAGGGCGTGATCTTACAATTGTGAACCAATTGAATTTTCTCCTCATCCATCCTTTCTCCAATCAGATTCACTGTTACAAGTTTATATGCAATATTGTTTACTTAAGGAATATCGAATCTCTGCATAACTTACTTAGGCTACATCATCAAAGCATATACACGTCATGCTGGCTCCCGACCATTTTTATGACTCAAGGCAGAGAGTGATCTTGTGCAAACCTTCGCCTACGAACTGTACTGTTTACAAACACCCGATCCATAAAAATTAAACCCTCACCATCTACCCCATTTTCCACCAGGTTCTTACAGGGCTCGGCAGCTACCAACCTTTTTTAACTCCCTCTTACAGGGTTTTGGCATACTACGGAACTCAACATTTCATATATAATTACATACATGGAACTAAATCAGTAATTAAAAATATTTCAGCGTAAACTGGTTAAACAATGTTAAAAGAAACATCTTTCTGTGGATGCTATCATCCACCTAATGGTAACCCAAAAATGCATCTACACCAACATGTACAAATGTAACACCAAATACCTACTGATCCTTAAAACAAATTAGTATGTCTATACATTAGTTGAAAAAACTAACTGTTACCAAAGTCTGAGGATGCCATAATTTTCGAATAACAAAATCAGGAAAAAGTGTCAAATAGTGTTTGGTGTCCTCCTCCTTCTGATTACGATATGTTGTAAAGACAGCAAGCAACCAAGGAGGAGAAAAACATTATTAGTAAAGTTGTTTGTGTCAGATCTGAATGGAGGATGTTTTCTTATTTTTCAAAGATGGTGAGTTGTTTATTTGTGAGGTATATTACATAGGTTATGTGTACAGTATTAAGGGTGTTGGCAATAGTAGAGAGTGTCCCTGCATAATTTCACATCTGTTTCGCACTTGTCAGAAACGGAGGTGGTACATTCAACTAACTTCAATCTAGGACAGATAAATTTCTGGGTATATTTGGGAAGAATAGAAAATGTATCTTGGTTTTAAAAATAACTTTTTGTCTAGGACTAATGAAGTTGTTGCAACCAATTGATACATACTACTGAAGCTTCACAGGAATTTTCAATTATTAACGGAACACCAAAAAGAAAAATATCTTTCAATATTTAATGGCGTTCATTTTATACATTGGCAAGGCTCCAGGTCTTCCTGATTGACCAAGGCTCCAGGTAGCACATCTGTCTGACACCCAGAAGGTCACAGGTAGCACAGGTTTCCAATCTCTGGCATGCACCATTCATATATATCAAATAATCGATTCAGTCTTATCTGTAAAAATCATCAGTATTAATACACAATTCCCACATGATGCTATATACATATTCCCTATACTCCTCTGGACTCATGGTTTCCCCAACAAAATTAATATACTCTCTCTTTCCCTCAAAAAGAGTTGTTGTTTTACAATTTTCAATGTCACAATTATCATAATTTTCAAGTTCTACCTTAGTCCTTTTTAAATCACCTACATATCTAATTGACACTTCCCTAGTGTAAGATCTTATATTCATTTCCACCTGCAAAGTAAATTACTCTATATGGACCTGATTATCTTGGTGAAAGTTGATCATGGATTGTATGTAATTTGGCCATGACCAAATCCTCTATTTGTAATTCTATTGTATGTGCTATTTTGTGTTGTTGCTTCTTCATCGCTTGCGTATAATCTTTCATGTGTTCCCTAACTTTTTGATGTATAGCTTGAAGTGTATGTACCCTATTTGAGATGTAATCATCTATACCATACACTGGCTTTGGTTCTGCAATCAAGATTTCATATGGGAGAATTTTGTCTTCCCTAAAAATAATAAAATAGGGCGTTTCTCCTATAGCTGTACTAATTAGATTATTTAGGGTACATTTAACACAAGGAATCCAACTATCCCAAGTTATACTATGTGGGCTTATCAAACCTCTAAGACATGTAATAATTTTCTTATTTAACCTCTCTACAACTCCATTGCTCTGAGGATGATTCACCTGAATATTAACTTTGTTTATCTTAAATAACCTACATAATTCTTCCAAGATTTTGTTATCAAATTAAGTGCCACTGTCTAAAACTAAGATCTTAGGAGTAGTGAAATGACAGATTATCTGATAATAGATTACTGAAGCAATTGTTTCAGCTCTTTTATTTTGTAAAGGAAGTAAGATACAAAATCTTGAACAATATATAATCAGTGGCAACAAATATATATTTATATCCATTTTCAGACAGAGGAAACTCCAGTGTATCTAAGTGAACTCTTTCCCAAGGTTTCTGCGGGATGGGATATGATAGCATAGGAGCAGGTTTAGGTGTATTTCTTTTTATCTCAGCACATTTCAAGCAATTTTCTATATAAGCATATATGTCTTTCTTCATACCTGGCCAAAAGTATTTAAGTTGTGCTTGTCTATAAGTTTTATCCTTTCCTGGATGTGAACTACAATCATTATCTTGAAATAATTTCAATACCTCTTATACAAGAGTTTGTGGAATTACCAACTGATTCACTGGGCCCCTAGAAATATCTTTCACACTTACAACTGTTTCTCTATACAAAAGTCCATTGTTCAAATGAAATAAGCCAGCTGTTGTTTGCGGACGACACTGCGCTTGTAGCAGGATCAGAGGATGGACTAAGGAAGTTAGTGACAGAGTTTGGGAAAGTGTGTGAAAGAAAGAAGTTGAAGATAAATGTGGGTAAAAGTAAGGTGATGAGATGTAAGAGGGAGAGAGTGGCAGCAGACTGGAAGTGAGTATTAAGGGAGAGAGACTGGATGAAGTGGACATTGTTAGATACTTGGGTGCAAATGTGGCAGGAAAGGGAGGTGTGGAGGTGGAGATAGAATGTAGATTGAGAGAAGCGAGTAAATGCCTTGGTGGATTAAAAGTCTAATGAGAAACAGACATTTGTGAATGGATGCTAAGAGGAGATTTTATGAAGGAGTGATTGTGCCGACAGCACTGTATGGGGCAGAAACATGGAACATAAGAGAGGAAGAGAGAAGGAGTTTGAATGTGTTTGAGATGAGGTGTCTGAGAAGTATGATAGGGGTTTCTAGGCTAGATAGAGTGAGAAATGAGGAGGTGAGGAGGAGAATGGGGGTGGAAAGGGAGTTGGGAGATAGGGTGGATGAGAGAGTATTGTGATGTTTTGGACACATGGAAAGAATGAGTAAAGAAAGACTAGTAATAGAGGTGTGGAAGGCAGAGGTGAAAGGAGTGAACATGAGGGGGCGACCTAGGTTGAGATGGATGGCTGGAGTAAAAGGGGCTTTGGGAAAGAGAGGAATGTCTGTTGAGGAAGGACGGGAGAGGATAGAAGACAGGGGTGAATGGAGAATGGTTGTATATGGATGATGTTATGATGCAGGAGGTGGAATGGGTGGGGGGTGGGGGGTGAGGGAGTGTGTGTGAGAAAAGTTTAACACAGACCGAAGGGATTTCTCCCCGTCTTCTCCTTTTCTGCATGAGGGGACGGAGAGGGGGGTCGCCGATTTAATGAAGCGGCCTTGCTGTGGATGTGCTGTGTCTTGCGACACTACTTCTGACCCAGGGCGGTGGACAAGATGCAGGGATGACCCGTCATCCAGGAGGTGCCAAGATAAGAGGGAGTGAAGAAAGTGGAGGGGAGTGGAGTGTGATAGGGATGGAATGGGTGGGAGTGGTTTTTATGCCTTTGTTTTTTGGCTACCCCCCTTGTAAGGGGGAAAAAGCCTTTGGTATATGCATTTATGCATATCCTCTTGGTGGTTTTGGAGGAATACCTCTTGGGTTAATAAAATTCTGCGCTACTTTTTCCCAAGACATATCTTTTCTTTGTTCCCTTATTATCATTTTCTCATCTAATGTTACTAGTTCATCTATATTGCAGATGGAAATGATCAAACCTAACGTTGGTTGGCTAATATTTCTAGATGCATCTGCTTCAACATTCTTTCTACCTAGAATATACTGTATTCAAACTTAACCTCATAACACTGAAGTGTAGTAAACCACCTGGCTAATCTGCCCCTAAGATTTTTATGCTTGAATAAGTTCTGGATGGCTGTATGATCAGTTCGCACTCTGATTGGATATCTCAGTATCATATATCTAAGATTGTCTAATGAATATACCACTGCTAAGGTTTCTCTTTCTGTTATAGAGCAGTTTCTCTCTGCACTACAAAGTCTCGATGTGTTAGATATCGTTTTCAACGTTCCTCAACAAAGAACTCAATGGACTAGCTATGTCTGCATAACCCTTGATAAATTTTCTATAATATCCTGTCAATCCCAATAAACTTCTTTTTCTACATTGTCCGGAACTAGATAGTTCTTTACTGCTTTTACCTTTGAATTTACTGTACTAAGTCCACGTCTGTCTATTTTATGTCCACAATAAATGACACTGTCCTGCAAAAACTTACATTTTTCAAATTTTACTTTCAATCCTGGTTCAACTGGCCTTGAGAATACTAAATCTCATTTCTTAAAGTGCTCAGCCGCTGTTTGGGCAACTATTAGAATATCATCTAGAAATACACTGGCAGTATTTCCTAACAACCTATCTAGAACTGTATTCATTAATCTCATATAAGTTAATGGACTATTACATAGCCCAAGTGGCATTCGTTTGAACGCACAGAAACCCGTTGTTGTAGAAAATGCTGTATAATCCCGTGAATTTTCATGCAACTCGATCTGCCAGAACGCAGATTTGATATCTATAGTCCTAAAATACTTATTATCGGTTACCAAACTACGAAGTACAACTGGTATTACCAGTAACGATAATCTATCGTGGATGGTCTGTTTATTCAATTCGCTATAATCAATAACTGGGCGCATGGTATCTGATTTTGGCACCAGAATCAAGGGGAAGTTCCTGCGATAACATTTCAGTGATCAATTCATATACAATGGCTAGCTTGGAATGTGGTAATCAATAGGCAGGTATTTAAATAAGTTGAGTCCCTGATTTTAATTTGATCTGATGTTTTAAAACAGTTCTTTTGCCCAAGGCGCCCTCCGGCAGAGCAACTGCTTTATTATGTTTCAAGAGCCATGCAACTAAGCTTTCATCCAACTCAGGACAATTAGTAGGTTCTAGTTGACTCTTATATTTGTATACCAAATCTGTTTCTTCCTAAATTGAACAGATTGAAGAAATTGTGGAATCCGCCTCCTCAATACCCTCGTTTGAAATCTTAATAGGTCTTGTATAGACTTGAAAACATCCTATTTGTGTACCTTTTAAGACTATGTCTTTATTCAAAGTACTAATCACTAATATTTCTACCTTGTTCTTGTGTGTCTTATAAATTCCCGAGTCCAATTTCAAACCTTTTATCCTAATTGATTCTGGGATGGTTAAATTTTCAGAGTCTACAGTGACTCCTTTCAACTGCACTTCTACTCTGTTAATTGCTCTGGAGTGTAATAACGTCGACTTTATTACGCCACCTTCCACAATTAGCAAAGTTTTATTTGGAGTTGATGAATTTTTAGTAATTTCTGGAATTTATTGAACACCTGAGTTGGGTTCACTATATGAGACTTTAAATTCTGTTTGTTTTTGGTGTTCTGAATGAACCGCTCAACCCACCTATCATCCAATCTAGTATTGTTATCTTGCCTATTTCCATAGGTATCACAGATACTGGTTCTAAGTCTGGTTTATTTAAAAATTGAATTAAATGTGATTTCACTAAGATCCCTAACTCAACAGGACATATGATCATACCCTCTTTTTTCATAGTTGCAATTCCTATCAATAAATCTCCTGGGAAAACAGATTCTTCTACAGCTCTCATTGGAATGTACAAGTGCTCATTTCTATACAAAATCACATCTACTTCTATCTTACCTAATGTTTTAACTGACTTCCTGTTACTCCTTGCAATGAGTTACGGATTGGTTCCAAGATTTTCACTCCAGGGTTCAATTTGTTTAAAACTTTACTAGCGATAAAATTGACTACATATCCCTTATCAGTATTTGAATAGGTTTATTGAAATATTAACCCGCAATGAGGGGTCCTATGAAAGTCCTTTCAATTGTTATAGTCAACTTACAATTGTCTTATGTGCTGGTGTTTTCTTTCACCACCCTGTCACTTTTGTCCCTAACTCACTAATGTCTATTTGTATTTCTATGGTTAGCTCTGTAATAATGTTTTATTTTATGTCTGGAGGTTTTCCTCTTGTTTCTGGGTGAATACGAATTTTTGGCATTACTATACAATCCTGTGTTCTATGTCTTACTCTCTGGTGATACTCATCATGATCCTCATATTTGTAGTTCCTACAAATAGTTTCATAATAACTCTCGTGCTTTATGCTCCCAGGTATTACAATTATGGCATTCAATTCTAGCATTCCTTGAAGTGCTTCTAACTCAATGTTCAGACCCTCTGTTTCTGTAATCACTCATTATTTCCGTTTTCTCCCCCCTGTTGCATTCCTACTGTCATGACATATGAACTAATTGCTTTATATTCACAATAACCTTGTAGAAGGTAATCTATCTTCCCTAAGTCCATGGTTTGTTTGAGATCTTTATACAGTTTTTCTGCAGTTATCTCATCACAATTATGTACCAATAGTGCAAATGCTATTAACTTAGTAACCTGAATTTTTTTTATCTTGTCACTAGGTTCTTTCTTTCCAATCTGAATCTTCCAAAATAGAAATCATGTCCTTGGACGATCTGTCTTATTTTACAAATTATTCTGTGTTTGATTCATTAGTTTTAGTTTTCTTTATCATTCTAACCAAAGACCTGATAGGATCCTGATCACACTTTGACTTAATTTTTTAGATTATTTTTATAATCTTCATATCTGGTTATATCTTCCATTTGCTGGAAATCTATTATAAACCTAGCCCTACCCTTCTCAAGATCTACATTTTCTTTTAATTTTTCTATTTTCTTTTTATCAACCTGTTTACCCCTATTTTGTTTTCTTTCCCCCGAAAACTTTGGAATTTTTGTTTGCGAGGTAAAAACTTCATGACGTAAAACACCTGTGGACATACCCTCAGTTGTTAACGTTTATTTGAAACGACTGGTTTCTTTGTAGTAGTCCTCACACGTACAGTGCACCCTCACACGTACATCAACGTCGTCTTG
Organism: Oratosquilla oratoria; assembly: GCF_046742065.1. NCBI lineage: Eukaryota > Metazoa > Arthropoda > Malacostraca > Stomatopoda > Squillidae > Oratosquilla > Oratosquilla oratoria. The sequence continues at coordinate 5,218,800 of NC_134781.1, read as the reverse complement.
TGTCACCCCCGTTCACTCCTCGTAATAGAATCCTCGCACCATCGCGCACTGTTGCTTGTAGTTCATCCCCTCGTAGTCAGCATGCACTGCGTGGCTGCGTGCATTGCGTGGTTGTGTGCACTGCGTCGTTGCGTGCACTGCGTGGTCCTGTAGTTACTTGTAGTTTGATGCTTCAACCTCTTCACACACTCGTAACCGTATCTTGCACTATGTCCTTTAGATGTAGTATTCTTTAGTAGCGTTGGTTTCGTCCCTAGCTGCCGCCACTCTCAGCCACCACTTTTGCGAGCTTACTTTCGTTTCGTAAGCCTCTTAAATTTTCACTACTGTCTTTAGTCACTTCCCCTTTCTTCATTTTCAACCACCTTTCTTTCGTCACTTCTTTTTCTGTAATAGTTACAGATTTTTAGACAGTAGGCCCTGTGCCTACAAATGTTCCTCTTTTTTAATTTCCGTATAGTCTACTTCAGACAAAGGAGAATGAAATGTTTGTAGATTTTCTTTTCTTTCTTGAATACCGGCTACACTGCGTGCTTCTCCAGGTACAATATCTGAATCCAGTAAGAACACACATTGTTAGGACCTATGTAAGTTCTGCAGTGACATCATGACTTCTTTAGTTCAATGATCTTTATCTTTATATTTAAGATCCTCCCCTAAGGGCGTGATCTTACAATCGTGAACCAATTAAATTTTTTCCTCATCCTCCCTTTCTCCAATCAGATGCGTTGCTACAAGTCTCTTACATCATCGTTTTTAAATAGTGATACCCATGGTCGTTGTTATCGTCCGGCCATATATACCTGTATCACGTCAACCACGTAGTTGGCGATAGTAAAGCTGTACCAGCCCTACAAGGGAGAGACCGCTCCTGAGTCGACCATGAAAGCTCAGCTCGGATCCGGGACTCGAACCCAATACCTGCACCGGTAACGGTGACGTACCGGTGACTTATCGCTGACATGACCTACGCTCCGGAGTCGATGGTCTTTCACCACATTTGTTAGTTGCTACCTTTCATACTGTACTGGGGACACGCCCCACCCCACCTTCCCTCCTACCCCATCTCGATGGGGGAACCTTGGAAGAAGACCACGAGGTGGGTTGATGTGGGTGGAACTCTGTGTATTCTCTTGTGTCACTTTCTTGGTTATCGGCTAAATCGACTTAGTGAGACAAGGTTAACTTAAGCAAAGTTAGGTTAGGTAAGGTTAAATTAATTCGATGTATATTATGTATGCTCATAATCAATTAGTCAATCAATCAGCCAACCTGAGTCCACTGCTGAACAAAGGCCTCTTTCATAGCATTCCATGATTCACACGACCGCGCCAACCTCTGCCACCTCACTCCCGCAAACTTCTCTATCTCGTCTCTCCACTTTCTATCTGGTCTCGCTCTTCCACGCTTCCCATCTCGCGGCATCCACTCAGTAACACACTTGCTCCATCGCTCATCAGTTGTTTGCGCTAACTTACCCAATTCCACTTCCTCTCTTTTATCACCTCCACAATATATTTCACTCTAGTCTGCCCTCTCACCCAACTTGCTCTGTTTCGGTCTCTCAGTGTTAATCCGACCACTGATCTCTCTATTCTCCTCTGTGCATTCCTTCATCAGTTTCCAAGTCTCACACCCGTAGATTATTGCTGGTAGAATGCATTGTAAACTTTACGTTTCAAACCTAAAGATAGAGAGCCTCTCGTTATTTTATTATACTTACCAACCAATTGTAATATGCCTTTTTATTTCATTATGGTCTTTGGTCACTTTTGCCATCTGGCCTAAGTAATTATATTCTTCAACTTCTTCAAGACTCTCACCATCGATTATAATCTCTTTACTTTGAACTTTTGAACTTTCGTATTGAACATTATTTTGGTTTTACTATTAATTTTTAAACTACTTTGAGACTTTCCTTGTTCAAATCACTCAGCATATCTTGTAAGTCTTCTGCGCTTTCTGAAATAAGAATAATGTCATCCTCAAATCTTAGGCGGTTAAAACAGTCGCCATTAATCTTCAAATCTTTCTCTTCTCAACTTAACCTTCTGAAAATCTCTTCCAAGCAAGCTGAAAATAATTTGGGTGAAATTACATCGCCTTGCCGTACTCTTTTCTCGATCTTGATATTTTCTGTATCTTTATATACTCGAATTACAGCGGTACCTTTCGCATTATTTTTTCTAGAACTCTTACGATCTGTTCATTTGCACCCAGCTTGCGTAGCGAGTTTAGTATTACTGTTTGTTCTACCGAGTCAAAGACAAGACCTTCTCATAATCTACAAAAATACTAAACAATTAGGTGTTTTGTAAGTTAAATGAGACAAAGAATAGTACACACACACAGCCGCAGTAGCCACTGCTAAGCGGCACGTCCCTGATGGCGAACAGGGAAATTCCTCATGGATATTTGGGTACCGTCATAATGACGGGGCGGCCCATGGAGTACCCTATAGATATATAGGGCTCCACCGAATATACTGAATAAGGTGACACCAAAGAAATATCTCACCAGAAACCAATTAGCAGGGAGGTGAGATTACTGCCAAAATTCCTTCATAACAAACATGAATTGCACAACCAACACAAAACCGGGCGTTCCTGTTGGATCATGGTATGTTCATAAACATTGAGAAAATGTTCGGAATAATTTATCATTACTGTGAATGTTATTCACCGCCGTCTGGGGTATTGGCTGCATGTCATTGTGGCAAAGTAGCATGCAGTTGATACCTTAGGGTCTATATGGGGCGCCCCTACGGACCAGAGACACACACCATTTTGTCTGTGATAGAGGGAGACTGTTCATAGAGAAATGATGACTTTTATTATACTACGACTGCCCTCCGTTATGCTGTCCCCCAACCCCTTGTTACTGTCCTGTACCATTTCTCTGAATATTCATTTCCTTTTTTCGCCTACCCTGTGGTGGGGGAAAAGAATGCTACCACCAAGTCTTCCCACTTGAGTCGTAAGAGGCGACAAAAAACGGGACGGGGGATAGGATTAGGAGTCCTGCTACCTGTAGCCCCAAAGGGGACATTCCTAAAAAAAAGTAAAGGCATAAGAGGGTCTAGGAGTTTTCCAACCAGTATCTTAAGGTTTGGGTTTTTAATGTGCGTGGATGTGGTACAGATGAGAGTAAAGGGGAAGAGATAGGCAGTATGTTTGTGAGAAGAAAGATGGATGTGCTGGCTTTGAGTGAAACTAAATTGAAAGGGAGGGGAGAGCGTGAGTATGGGAGTGTAGCTGGGGGTTCTCAGGAGTGAAGAGGGGGCGAGGGAGAGAAGGGGTGGCTATACTAGTAAGTGAAGAGATAGGTAAGCGTGTAGTGGAGTGGAAGGAGGTTTCTTCAAGGTTGATGTGGATGAAGGTGAAGCTGGGAAGGGAGATGTGGGTTTTTGTAAGTGCGTATGGGCCTGGTAGTGAGAAGAGCATAGAGGAAAGGGAGGCTTTTTGGGTAGATTTAAATGAGTGCATAGAGGGATTAGGGAGAAATGTCAATGTAGTTGTATTGGGAGACCTTAATGCTAGGGTAGGAAACGAACCAATAGACGGAGTGATTGGAAAGTATGGAGTTCCAGGTAAAAACCGTAGTGGAGAATTGATGGTGGAGATGTGTCTTGAGAGTTGATGATAGCAAATACACTGTTTAGGAGGAAAGTCAAACATAAGTACACATGGGAGAGGGTGGTGGATGGAAGGGTGGCAGATAGAGCGTTAATGGACTATATATTAGTGACCAGGAGTATGGTAGGAAGAGTTAAGGATGTACATGTTCTAAGGGTAGAGAGTGGGGGAATATCAGATCATTTTCTGGTGGAAGGTAAATTGAGAGTGGAGAATAGGTGGAGAAAGAGGAAAAGGGCAGAAGGTAGGAAGGTACTAAGAGTGAACTGCTTAAATAAGAAAGAAAAGGAGGAGTATAAGAAGAAGCTGAGAGAGGAGTGGGAGGGAGTGAAGAATAGAGTAGAACTAGGAGTGAAGGAGGAATAGGGATGGTTCAAGGAGGGAATCATAAGGTGTGCAAGGATGGTGTGTGGAACAAGGAGGGTGGGAGGAAATAGAAGGAAGGGTAGTGAGTGGTGGGATGAGGAAGCAAAGAAGGGTGTAAAAGAGAAGAAGCAGGCCTTCATAGATTGGTTACAAATTAGGATGAGGGAATCGTACGAGAGGTACAAAGTAAAGAAGAGGGAAGTTAAGCATAAGATAAAAGAAGCAAAGAGGAGAGCAGATGTGAAATGGGGTAGGAGTATGACAGAAAAATTTGAAAGTAATAAAAAGATGTTTTGGAAATAAATTAAAAAAGGAAGAGGAGGCGAATCAAGTAGAGAAGAAAAGGTAAAATGTACAGATGGGGAGATGATAATGGAAGAGAAGGCAGTGAGAGGAAGATGGGCAGAGTATTTTAGGGAGTTGCTAAATGTGAAAGAGGATATGGAGGGAAAGGTAGTTGCAGTGCAAAGCGCTAAGAAAATGAGAGTGAGGAAAATGGAGGAGAAATAGGGATAGACGGAGTGAAAGCAGCTCTTAAGATGATGAGAGCAGGTAAGGTACCTGGGTTGGATGGATGCCATGTAGAATGTCTGAAGAAAGGAGGCACATTTATGGTGGACTGGCTGGTGAGGTTGTTTAATGTTTGTTTAAGAGAGGGTAGAGTGCCAGAGGACTGGAGGAGTGCCTATATAGTTCCGCTTTACAAGGGAAAGGGGGATAAGTGTGAGTGTTGTAGTTTCAGAGGGATCAGCTTGTTGAGTGTAGTTGGGAAGGCTTATGGGAGGGTCTTGTTACGGGCGGGCTGGTTAGTGAAGAGACGTTACGTATAACGGATAAGTGCTTACGAACCAGCTCAATTCTAGAAGCCACTGTAGGACTGAACTATCTGGTCAGGGCCTAGATAATTCGTAAGACTAGAAGTAAAGGTAACAAAGAAGATTCCAGGAAAGGAATATTAAACTAGCGATAAAACTAGTAAACGAAATTATTAATATGGAAAATATTTACAGGCAATCAACACAAAAGAGAATGGGCAGTAGGGTCAATGGGACCGTTACATGATTATAAGAATATGGAAAATTATCGTTCAAATAAGAAACACAAGATACGTATACAATATGGTACTATCTAAGTACAAAGAGATCAGGAACATGCATCAGAATAAGTAATAAGTACAAATATAAGTATAAAGTAATGCAATGTATATCAGACACGTAATGTAGGCAAAAAGGGTGATCACTTCACACCAATCGTCTCATGAGTCTAAACTTCCAGTTTTTATCAAGAGATAAGATATGCGAGAAAATGACGAGGAGTGAGCGATTTCCACCGCTTATATACCATTGGACCGGAAGCGGGATACTTCCGGGTGAGCGAAAGAGGGGGAGGAGGGTAAGTTAACACACGTCAACATGGGTAGTTTTAAGACCCTCGACTCGCTTGAACAATCTACTTATTTAGTAACTGTCAAATCTGTGCGCTCCGAACTATTCAGGATTTCGCTTGTCTGTTTGTTCTACAAGAGTGCGCACCTCTCTCCGCACGTAGGCAAGATTACATATAGTGGACGGGCGTTACTGCTTAACATTGTTACAATACATACATAGACAAGAAATATGAACATAGTTATGTAATACAAAGGAACACAATTCTATAACATAATTACACATATGACGTAATATCTAATATTACGTTACAGTCTTGATTGAGAGGATTAGGAGAGGAACAGAGGGAATAATTGGTGAGGAACAGTGTGGTTTTAGGACAGGTAGGGGTTGTGTAGATCAGATTTTTGTGGTAAGACAGATGTGTGAGAAAGCTATAGGAAAAGGTAAGGATGTTTTTTTGGGCTTTTATGGATTTGGAAAAGGCTTACGACAGGGTAGACAGGAAGGAACTGTGGGAGATATTGCAGATATATGGGATAGGAGGAAAGCTCTTAAGAGCAGTCAAGAGTTTTTACGAGAGTAGTAGAGCTTGTGTTAGGATTAGAAATGGAGAGAGGTAAAGGTTTTGATTTGATTTGAAAGGATTTGATTTGAAAGGATTTGAAAGGATTTGATTTGAAAGGATTTGAGGTAAAGGTGGGACTTCGTCAGGGATGTGTTATGTCGCCCTGGCTGTTCAATTTATACATGGATGGGGTGATGCGAGAGGTGAATGCAAGGGTGGTGGGTCAGGGGTTGGAGATGGTTAAAGAAAACGGAGAAAAGTGGGAAATAAGGCAGTTGTTTGCTGACGACACTGCGCTTGTAGCAGGATCAGAGAAGGGATTGAGGAAGGTAGTGACAGAGTTTGAGAAGGTGTGTGAAAGAAAGAAGCTGAAGATAAATGTGGGCAAATGTATGGTGATGAGATGTACAAGGGGAGAGAGTGACAGCAGGCTGGAAGTGAGCAATAAGGGAGGAAGTGGATTGTTTTAGATACTTGGTGCGAATGTGGCAGGAAAGGGAGGAGTGGAGGTTGAGGTAGAATGTAGATTGAGAGAAGCGAGTAAATGCCTTGGTGGATTAAAAAGTGTAATGAGAAATAGACATTTGGGAATGGATGTTAAGAGGAGGTTATATGAAGGAGTGATTGTACCAACAGCACTGTACGGGGCAGAAACATGGAACATAAGAGAGGAAGAGAGAAGGAGTTTGAATGTGTTTGAGATGAAATGTCTGAGAAGTATGATAGGGGTTACTAGGCTAGATAGAATGAGATATGAAGAGGTGAGGAGGAGAACAGGGGTGGAAAGGGAGTTGGGAGACAGGGTTGATGAAGGAGTATTAGGATGGTTTGGACACATGGAAAGAATGAGTGAAGAAAAATTAGTAAAAGAGGTGTGGAAGGCAGATGTGGAAGGAGTGAATATGAGGGGGCGTCGTAGGATGAGATGGATGGATGGTGTAAGAGTGGCATTACGAAAGAGAGGAATGTCTATTGAGGAAGGACGGGAGAGAACAGAAGTTAGGGGTGAATAGAGAAGGGTTGTGGATGGATGATGTTGTGATGCATGAGGGGAGTGGGTGGGGGATGGGGGGTGAGGAAGTATGTATGAGAAATAATTTGACGCAGCCCGAAGGGATTTCTCCCCGTCTTCTCCTTTTCTGCATGAGGGGACGGAGAGGGGGAGGGGTCGCCGAATTAATGACGCTGCCTTGCTGTGGATGTGCTGTGTCTTGCGACACTGCTTTTGACCCAGGGCAGTGGATAGGATGCAGGGATGACCCGTCATCCAGGAGGTGCCAAGATGAGGGGGAGGGAGGAGGGTGGAGGGGAGTGGAGTATGTAGGGGATGGAATGGGTGGGAGTGGTTTCTATGCCTTTTTCTTTTTGGCTACCCCCCGTGTAAGGGGGAAAAAGCCTTTTGTATATGTATGTGAATGTTACTCTCATCTTCTCACCAAACTCCTATTAGGCACAATGCCTGGCAAGGTTCCAGCTGTACGAAATGGCACCAATTTCATCTGTTTGGACCAAATATCGTTTCTTTGGCACCAATTTCGTCTGTGAATGTTATTATTCCGTCATATTTCTTTAGGTGCCACTCATATGGCAGTAAAACCATAAAATCGTACAGTTTGTTCAGTGGCCTCCGGTTGGTCGTAATAACCATCACACGGAGCGCACCTCCCTCGGTGTATGGCCCCTATGTCGTCAGGAAGTGTGCTTACTGGGTCATGTCCGTGCACGCAGATGGCCTTTTCCCGTCTGCCAGGGTGGTGTGTGTGTGTGTGTGTTTGGGGGTCCGGCCGGCCCAGTAGAAACATGTCTGTAGCAGATGATAAAAAAAGAGCTTATACCAAGAGATCTCACATCATTTAGAGACACTTACTCCTCAGTGGCCTTCAGTGCCTTGGTTAGTGAAGGGAATGCCAGTGCCAAGCCGATCGACATGACTTCTGTGGTGGTCGTATTGACCGTCGTCGTCGCCATCTTGAAGGGCAGCGGTGGCACCAGGCACAAGACTGTCAGTCGACCAAGACTTTGTCACCAGTGAAGGATCTTGAGGTACAGTTGGTCAACCAAGGTCTTCGACGTTTTGATGGCACGCACAGATGCCAAAAGGGTTTTAATTCACACGTGACTGATGGAGGGACAGCCGATGACGAGAACGGCCAACAAGAACATTCCTGATGTCCGGTCACATCCAACTAAAACTTTTTTTTCATTTTTCAAGATTGTGTTGCCAGAAAACGAAGACTTACACCGCACCAAAAAATGTCTGCCGAGGAACTTGATTCTTTGAATGTGTAGTTCATGTCATCCTTTCCGCTGCCATATCTTGCGGTTACCCACTCTTGTGTCACTCATGTCGTCCTCCAACAATGAGCATCGAAGCCTTCAGCTTTCTCGTGGAGGTCCTCATTCAAACCTTCTTTACTCTTGTTGCTCTTTTTATTTCATGTTTTATATCTATAATTTCTAGTCCTTGACCATAGCGCCAGGAGGAGCGAGTCTGCAGCCTAAGCCGTCATCTTTGCCCCACTATGCGCTTTGGGGACTGTTGAGGCAGATAACACTCACTGCTGGGAATCGGAGAGAAGTGCGGGACTTGAACCCACAACTAAGCGAATGTGAGTCCAGCACTCTCCCGATGGCGTCACCAGAACTATGTTTAATACTCTCCTTCCACTGCTCAATTTCTGGAGTGTCTTTTTGGTTAGCTGGGAGGATATCAACAAGTCATGGGACGCGTCTTTCCACGGCTCTCACGTTTGTACGGGGCCCTTGTGTAGTAATCAATATTTGACAATATATTCAGTGTTGATAAGCATGTTAGGCTGATACTAAGGATCCTACAGCTGTACAGTATCTTTGGCAGATAGTGAAAACCCAAGAGAATTCGTGACTGTCCATAAAAGTAATGACAATGTCAATATTGTTTGAAAATACTGATGACATGATGGAAAACTGTAGACTAGACAGCCCATGCACAGCACAGCCAGCAGACGTCCCTGGCCTGATCGTGAACAAGAAACGACACTTCAGGCTCTAGAGATGGCGTAAGAGTTGGAGGGAGTGGTAGGGGACGCCGAGGGGGTCCACCTCGGGCGTGGCGGAAGAAGGGTGACTATGCTAGATCCACTCCAAGGACGCGGCTGATAGGAATACCTAGACATACACACCCGTGATCTCCAGATTTTCTTCTTTCCACGAAGGAAAATGTCTTAGTTTGTGTTACACCTCGGGGAACCTATATGTCAGAGCCCTACGGCCGCCGAGGAACCTTCTGGTGAAGTGGCACTGAGGCACGGCCGGCGTGGCCTCGTCTTTCCTCCCACCTCTCTGACCTGACCCACATGCCGCAGCAGCCGCCGTCCTCTCTAATCAATTTCTCAAAACTGGACCGACATCCGCATTCCAAGACATTTATTTCCTCCCTCGTCAGAGTTTGCGTTTTCCCTTTTCTTTCTTTTTCTTCTATCGGGTGCAGAAACTGGCATCTGCAATTGGTCACCTTGTATATAATTTCTGGGCTGTTACTCTTTCAGTTTCCACAATTTTCGCACAGCTTCCTTCCACACTTACCCCCCCCTTCCTCTTTCTCTACCTTTTCAATCACTCCCTCCTTTTGTGTGTGTGTGTGTGTGTGTGTGTGTGTGTGTGTGTGTGTGTGTGTGTGTGTGTGTGTGTGTGTGTGTGTGTGTGTGTGTGTGTGTGTGTGTGCGTGTATTCACGCTCATGGAACAATACATATTGTTGGATTCTCTGCGTGTGCTGGAGTGCATGACCATGCATGACATTGAGGTCGTTTGCATGACTGTCTCTATCAGAAAGGCAGTCTACTTGATGGCGTGCCATAAGCTTTCCCTTTCATTCCGGCTGGTGCCGTCAGGCGATTTCATCCATCCCGTCCGTGGCACCGTGCCTTCCCCCCCCCCACACTAACTCCCACTCGGCAGTGAAAGAGGGCCCGATTCAACCAGGCGATTTTATTCATCTCCGAGGCACTGTCGGTCCAAGCCCCAACCGGTCGGTGACGAAGGATTCGAGGGAAGAATGACTCTAAAAATGGCAATCCTGTCTATCTCTCTTGCATGCTCACACCCCTATCCTCCTCCCACCTCCTTCCTTTTTCTCTTCCTCCTCCAGCATGGCAGCGGCCGCAAACCTTTCCGTTTTCTTTGAGTCTTGTGAGCTACGAGCACAGACCGTTCTCTTTTTCTATCAGCAATCTCCATAATTCGCAAAACCCCAACAATATGAAAAAAATGCTTTCCGGTAAGACAGGAGGACTCTCCGGAATGTTTTCTAAAGACGTTTCCCTTCCGTGCACCGGAAATTTCCGATCGAAAGAGATTCTGAATTGAGAACGACCTCGTATTGCCATGTTCTACCGAAGCATTTATACTATAACCTCAACCTTCACTGCGCTTTGATATAAATTTAATTCACTCTAGCTGCCGCCAGACGATTCTATTCAGCTGGGGGCACCCAACCCCTCACTCTCCGCAGTGCAATGGTCAATGACTTTGTTTACATCCCCGTTTTCTTCTTGAAGCGCAAGGTCGCTAGGGACTGGCGGGTTCTCAACTTGTACTACACTGCTGCTACCAGGCAACGTAGAGTCAAGGTACTGAAGGTGTCAGCAACCTAAAGGAACTGGGAGGCATCCACTTAACAATCCCTAAAATTCTCTTTAGACTAGCACTGAAAGATGGAGGTATGGAGATTTCCGTAGTCTTTTTGTAATCATTCTCGATATACTATCAACACCTGTGATCAAGTCTAACCTAACATAACCTAACATAACACTAACCAAATCCGATGCAGTCATCCAAAACTGTCCCCATAGTAAGTTGCACCCTTGCTGGGCTGACACCCGAACCTAGCCCAAAATACATAGGGACTATGCAACCATATCCTTCTTCGCTGCCGTGAATTTAATGTGTATTTCTCTATACTTGCAGACAACTTCCCATATCATCATAATATTTTTCGTCTTCATTTTCTTTGCTTTCTTCATATTCCTTTTCTCTTCTCCGTCTTCTTTTCCTCTTCTTTGTTTTCCAGTTTTTTCGTGTTTTTCTTCCTCGTCTTCCTCTTTGTCGTCTCCGTTTTCTTTTCCTCTTCTTTTTATTTTATTTATTTCTTATTTTGTATCCTTCTTCCTCGTCTTCTTCCCCTCTTCCTTTCCCCTTTTTCCTTTCCTAACCTAACCTAACCTGCGCCTCCTCGGCGGAGCAAAACGCGGACGTGTGCCGCCGCCACCACTAAGCTAAAATAATAATGCCGCACTTCAGTCTCCGCTTCCTCTCATCCCTGAAACCACTTCAATACCAAAGATGTGCGTGTGTGTGTGTGTGATTTACCATGGTCTTGGATCACGTGTTGGGCTCGTGCTCGATAGTTATGACCCTCCCGGATAAGAGCTCAGAGCTCATACATGCCCGACCTATGGGTAATGCTGTGACCTTACACACAAACACATCCAACTCGTTGCCCATGAGGGTTGGAGTGCCGACTCGCAGTGCAGCGTTGCTGAAATTATTTCAGCCCTGGGCGGGATTTGAACTACGACCGCTGGATTAGCCGTCGCGAACGGTACCACTGAGCCACGTGTGTGTGTGTGTGTGTGTGTGTGTGTGTGTGTGTGTGTGTGTGTGTGTGTGTGTGTGTGTGTGTGTGTGTGTGTGTGTGTGTGTGTGTGTGTGTGTGTGTGTGTGTGTGTGTGTGTGTGTGTGTGTGTGTGTGTGTGGACGTGTGTGGACGCGCGCCCCACGACTGATGAATAAAAAGATATAATCACCACACCCATACGAAAAGGGCTAAATATGAATATCTCCCTCCTCCAAAGAACTATAAAAAATCAATAATACATGAAACAATAAACAAATAAATAAAACATGACTTTCTCGATGGCCCGTGCTATGACGAAAGGCCATTGTCCCAGACCACCCGAGGGGGGGTGGGGGGGTTGCGCCAGTACCTCAAGGGTGGTGGTCATGGTGAAGAAGCAGCAGCTTTCCACCTACTGGCCGGTGAAACTCTTCCTTTTGTGGCGACACAATCAATACAAAGTCTTCTTCGCGCCCACAGTCACCCCCCCCCCCGCGACCCCCACTACTACAAGCAAGTCCTTACAAATCGTGATCCGCGAGAGACTGAGGACAAAACACTGCCTTTGGTCTTAGTTGTGGTTGTAGAGAGAGAGAGGGGGGGGGAGAGGGAGAGAGGGAGAGAGAGAGATCTTGTCAGAGCTAGGTTACCTTATATCGACCATGCGCCGTCACACATCCATACTGGTCTTTTGTCACTACCTTTAGCTCCAGCGCGCGTCAGCTACAAACAGTGCATTGTATCCCTTCTTCCATCTTCCCGTAAAAGTGACGTCTTCGAAAGAACCCAAAACGGTCACTCCTTCTTCTGTTTAGCTCTTTCACTCTCCTCCACTACCGAAAGAGTGACAAAGAGACGAAGACAACCTGACGAAGGTCAGACGGAAAGCGAGCAAAGCTACAGAACGGTAGTTCGCGCAGGCTTCTATCGACTATTTTCCTCTTAATCGATAATTCTTTTTCCTTCGACTTTTCACCCCCTTACTCGCTCTGCGAGGCGCTAAGGTATTAAAGCTTTCCGCTGGAGCCCGGGGATTTAAGGCCTTACTGTGTCCTTGCTTCCGTCGCGCACTTGGCCTTGCGTGACGCGAACGCCATCCATCGAGTTACCTCGTTTCTTGACGTCAGCGCCATAATCCTTTCGGCCATGACACTCCCCGAAGGAACAAACACATTATAAAATATTAATACCATAACCTTGATACAGTGTAGAGGGGAAACATAAGTGTTTAATAACTATTAATTGGATTAATAGGCCAGATAAGCAACACTTCTTGAATGAAACTGATCTGAGAGAAACCAAATGCGCGTGTTCGTGACGTCATGTCGTGTTGCAACTTGAGCGTCGTTGGCGCCGCCGCTCTGCAACCGACAATGAACTTTGTCTCCAAGACTTGTAACAGCACGTGTTTTCTAAAACATGAAAAATATTCATGCACGTAGGATGTATTTTCCAATAAATACACTAAACTTGCCACATCCACCTGCTGTATTTCACATTACAATAAAAGATAAGGCTATTTGGTTAACTGAATGTTTCCTTTGTATATGGAGTGGCCATTCATCGTAGGTCATTTACCAACATATCTATCCTTCGGGGGAGTATATCGCTGAAGACGTGGAGTCATGGCGATGGTGAAAGAGAAGTTCGAAGAACGGAAGGATAAATAGCAGAAGTTAAAAGTGATCAGCATTCTTCATTGAGTGGACGCTATCACAAAAGAATGCCGGGCCATGAAACGCTAATTCACTCCTACTCAATGAAGAATGAACATTACTTTTAATTTCTATTAGCCCTCCTTTCTGCTACCCTTCACAGTTACACCTCTCCTTGACCACCTCAATGACTCCACTTCCTCATCGCGATACTTTCCCGAAGGTAAAGGGAACCACCACCCCCACCCCCACCCCCACCCCGCTTTACCCCAAAGTTAGAACAGAGGAGTCTACAAAAACTATTGCAGGGCACCAAACTTTTTAACGATTCCGATACGAGTGCCGATATTGCTCTAAACATCCGATTTTGATAAATGATTAATAAATGTACTTTGCTCATGAGGTATTTGTTTCCCGAACCAGGGCCTGAAAATAATAATGAACAATTTCAGGTATCAGAATCGGTCTTGTATCGAATCGAAAGTATCAGTATCGGTACTCGTACCAGAATCCTCAAAAACGTTGGCGTCGTGCCATCATTGTCAACACTGTTTCTCAAGTACAAACGAGCAAGGCGACTACCAATGCCATTTTTCAAAAAGGTGATTTTCTTCGTAAATGTTGCGGAAGAGTTTGAGTTCAATTTTCGAAATAAATCTAATTCCAGATGTACATTTCCTAATTTTAATATCTCTATGATCATTTCGACAACACTGCTACCCCAACGACCGATATTACGAATTCTATGACAACTCTTCGCTTAGTCACTTGGAATACGTATGTGAGGAGCCTACGTCAGGAGGCGCGTAGCGGCCGAAGCCGTCATCTGTGTCCTATGCACTTTGAGGACTGTTGGGGCAAGTAACAGTCACAGCTTGGAATAGGAGAGTGCGGGATTCGAGCCCACAACTAAGTATATTGCAAGACAAGCACACTTCGATGACAGCACCAGCGTCTTGGTTAATAAGGAAACCACGGGTGAGCTCATGGTTGCCAATAGAAACACTGACGTCACTGTTGTCCCTGGATAAGGACAACACTGACGTCACTGTTGTCCCTGGATAAGGACTCTATCAGATCCTCTCTTTAAAATCCCTTTGGCAACAATGGTGGCACTCAAGCCCAGGGCCTCAGAATATCGCCAAGTTGTCACGAAACAGGAGGACGGGAGGAAGTGAGGGCGCTCCTCGGCAAGTCAGCAAATGCAACGGCAACGCTGTCGACAGAAGCTTTATTTTCTTCCAGGACCACGAAGTTACCGGGCGAGACGTAGGCTCTCCGCCGAGCAGGGCCATTAGTATTCTAGAAGGAACGCGGGGATCTGGATCTAGTGCCCTATTGGGTAAACACGCGGGTTGGTGTTTAGGACCCCGGGTCCTGAGAAGGAAGAGAGAAGGAAGGATAAGAGGAAAGAAGGCAACATTAACGGGAAAGAGAAAGCGAGCCGTCCGGACAGATCAGTCCGGGGTAAGAGGTGGGAATATGAGACGACAATATCAATACTTTCACTGTGCAAGTGAAGTGAGGAAATCCCTCCCTTCCTGAATAAAATCGCTTAGAGGCAGACAGACCAAACTAAAATTTTTGTAAATACCGGGAGGATTAATCGAAATATGCTCGAGAGATTTTAACCTTTTTAGTTGCAAGGAGAGGGGAATTCACTTCAGTTTAATGAAATCGTCTGTCGGCAGCTATGATAAACAACAAACGTTGTACATCGCAGCGGAAGGGTTAGATAAGATGGATTGAAGACTTCTTTTTCCGCGGGGACGAATAAAAATATTCTGACGACAGCCAGAATGAAAAGAAAAGCGCCACCAGCCACGGAAGGGATGCTGGTACCAAGGGTATGAATAAAATAACCTGGCGGCAACCTAAATAGAAAGGTACCTTCCCATATGGAAGGCGTTAACTCGCTCGGTAATCTACTACACAGTCTTGAAATTTGGCCCGCGTGTGGGTATTGGAATGATATCTCTTTAGCTTGACGGGTTTGTAATGACTAAAGATTACTTTTGGTTTTCTTGTCACTCAGTTTCTAGTGGAATCTATGACCAGTTGGCGGAAGTAGAGCCACCCTGAACCCTCCTGAGGGGTGTTCCACCCCCCCCCTGCCCCCAGGTTCTTCCACTGAAGTGGGTGTGGGGGTTTGTCCACGATGCAATATAGATAGGCTGGAAGCAACGAGTTCTTTCTTTCTCTCTAAGTGAAAAAATTCTTCTGTTCTGACTGAGGCAGGGGAACATAAGAATAAAGGAGACCACAAGAGACCGTAAGGCTTACACTAGGCAGTTCCATGTCTATTACTACCTGTTATCCCTACCCATAAAGTTACTCATACCTCTTAAAACAACCAATTGTTTGAGCACCCACTACATGGTTACCAAGTCTATTCCATTCGTTAACTGCTCTGATGGTAAACCAGTTCCTAACTATTTCCTTCCTAAACCTAAATTTGGGAAAGAGAAGGGGAGGGAGAGGAAGACGGTGACCTACGAAGTGCACCTTCCCCTTCTGGTGGCCCAGGGTCGTCGTCGCGTGGTGGCCGAAGAAGGAGGAGGAGCCCCCACAAGTGCAGCACCAAGTGGGACTCCGGCTATTTTCCACGACACTTCGAAGGCTAACCTCCCCTCCGCCTCCATCCTGTCATACCTTCCAGAGAGAAAGAGGGAGAGAGAGAGAGAGAGAGAGAGAGAGAGAGAGAGAGAGAGAGAGAGAGAGAGAGAGAGAGAGAGAGAGAGAGCGGGAGGGGGAGGGAGGGAGAGGAAATAAACAAACTTATCTAGAAGAGTTTCCAGACACGAAGACCTCCTAGAGAGAGAGAGAGAGAGAGCGGGAGGGGGAGGGAGGGAGAGGAAATAAACAAACTTATCTAGAAGAGTTTCCAGACACGAAGACCTTCTAGAGAGAGAGAGAGAGAGAGAGAGAGAGAGAGAGAGAGAGAGAGAGAGAGAGAGAGCGGGAGGGGGAGGGAGGGAGAGGAAATAAACAAACTTATTTAGAAGAGTTTCCAGACACGAAGACCTTCTAGAGCAGGGGTTCTTAACCTTTTTTCTCCAATTCCCCACTTTTTAGTGAGCCAACTCTCCATTTCCCACCACAGCATCGGTGACAACAAGAAGACACCAGAAACAAACAAAAAGAAACAAAAACACATCGATTAAAAAAAAAAAAAGACTGGTTCTTCTGTCCGACCGGTCATTCCCCACTTGGGAACTCCGCCATTCCCCACCAGTGGGGAATTCCCCACAGGTTAAGAACCACTGGTCTAGAGAGAGAGAGAGAGAGAGAGAGAGAGAGAGAGAGAGAGAGAGAGAGAGAGAGAGAGAGAGAGAGAGAGAGAGGGGGGAGGGAGAGGAAGAGAGAGAGAGAGAGGGGGGAGGGAGAGGGAGAGAGAGAGAGAGAGAGAGAGAGAGAGAGAGAGAGAGAGAGAGAGGGAGGGAGAGAGAGAGAGGGAGGGAGAGAGAGAGAGAGAGAGAGAGAGAGAGAGAGAGAGAGAGGGGGAGGGAGGGAGAGAGAGAGAGGGAGAGAGAGAGAGAGAGAGAGAGAGAGAGAGAGAGAGAGAGAGAGAGAGAGAGAGAGAGAGAGAGAGAGAGAGAGAGAGGGGGGGGGAATAAACGAGCTTAGAGTATTTTTCTAGACACGAAGACCAGAGAGAAGAGAGGGGGGAGTGGAGACAAACGAACTTACTTAGAACAGTTTCCAGACATGACGACCTTGCAGTGAGAAGGAAACAAAAGAAGAAGAAGAAGAAACAGAAGCAGAAGAACCAGAAGAAGATGATGAAAAAAAAACGTACTTGGAACCGTTGTTATGTGGGTCTCACAATATAAACGCGGGTGTGCCTGAGTTACCTCCACCCACACAAAAGACATTGTGACTGACTGATTCGGTTTATCGTCGCGAACTCCCTCTATCATGGAGCTAGGACGGTGCCTCTTGCACAGGACGCTGTAGCGTGGCATTTGATGAACCATGACCTTGGTCCAACTCGTTGGCGGGTGGGCTCAAAATACCATAACCTCGAACTTCGACGCAGGGTACGAGGCCAGCAAACACCTCAAAGACATTGCAATGAAAGAAAACAAGAAAATGAATGTTCCTCGAATAGTCACTGGCATGAGGGATGGACAAAAACACTTATGACAGCGAAGAAACACCATATTTAGCTAACCTTTCAGTCTGGTACTCATCAAGTAAGAAAACAAAAGAAAAGGGAAAACAATAGACAACACGAAATAAATCCTGAAAAATTAGAACTTGCTGGGCCAAAACTATCCCAATGAACCCCTTCATTTAGAGATAAAAGTTCTTCCAATTAAAAAGAATATGAGAAAGGTGACCACACACTTCTATGCAATAGGCCTTGAATTCACTCTCCCATCACATCACATCGTATGCACAGCTCACAGGAAACACCAAGAAATCAACCCCAGCATACACAAACACACATATACACACAGACCACAAAAAACACACTTGAAACAAGACCAACAAAACCAGTACTTAACTAAGGACTTTGAATATCAATCCGTTAGATAAATGACAAGAAAGACGCCTACGACCAGGTCATTACCCAGCACTAAAAGAATAACAACACAGGTCTGACTCGCAACAGACCCAATGTGTCCGGATGCAGTCACCACAAGAGACATAAGAAGAACATAAGGACATAAGAATGGAGGAGTCTGCAAGAGACCATTAGGCCTACACTATGCACTTCCATGTCCCTTACCACCTGTCATCCCTATTTATAAGATAATCTCATCTTCTCTTAAGACAGCCAATTGTTTCAACGCTCACTACATGGTTACTAAGTCCATTCCATACAGAACACGTTATATTACAAGTCCTTGCACTCTCTCCAGACAGCTCCACAATATCTCTTCTCAACGAGTGGCCTTTGGGGGGTCATCCGATGACCAGACTAAGCATTATTATGCTAAATTTAGCCCATTTCCCCATAAAATTACACTATACTAATCAGAAAATGTAACAGAAACTGGACGTATTATGAGGAACAAAAGACTTGGCATTGGTTTTGCCAATCTAGTATAATTCTAGCTGCTGTCTAGCACATTCCAGCTTGAGAAATCATGTCGTGGGTTGTGACCGCCGTATGTCTTGGGTCTGGGAGTCTCCTGCAGGAGAGAGAACCGGGTATTTCGGCTGCCGCCAGGCTCTTTCATTCAGGTCCGAGACAACCCATTGGCAGGGAAATGGATATATATATATCTCCTTCACTCTCGAAGAACGAGAGCTGAGAGAACGATGTTCCAAAGAACTACAGTAGAGCAGAGATGGCCATACCCCTAGAACAGTGGTTCTCAACCCTTTTCACTCCATTCCCCTCTTCATGAACTCTCAACATTCTTGAAGCTTCTTTACATTTTCTCCCAAATCCCACCCCACCAAAAAGGTTAAAAATAGTAATAATAACAAAATGTTGATGGAAAGAAAACCTTTGCTTTATTACAAAGTTGACAGTCATAATTATCTCATATTTCTTCTGTCAGGACAGTGATAGATTTTTTCTTATTCAGACTCCTCACATTGTATAGAAATATATAATTTGTAAAAGTAGGCCATGCCCCCCCCAAAAAAAAAAAAAAAATCTTGTCACGACTACCTTGGGGGCCATGACCCCGTGGTTAAGAACCACAACCCTAAGATCTAGAAGACAGGAGACGAGTCAAAGACGAGTGCCCTAAAGAACTACAGCACAGACAGTGCCCCTAGGAAATAGAACAGAGATGAGAGTGCCCCTAGGAACTTGAGACAGATGACAGTGCCCTTTAGAACTACTGCAGATAAGATTGTCCCTGAGAACTACAACAGAGAAAACAGAGCGCTTTAAAACTACTGCAGATATAATAGTGCCCCTGGGAACAACAGGAGATAAGACAGTATCCCTGGGAACTAGAACAGTGAAAACAGGGCCCCTGTAAACTAGAGCAGATGTTTTCATTCTGGCTACCCCGAGGCTGTTTTATTCAGTCCTATGGTACCCCTTCTTTCAGTATTGCCATACACATTAGAAATATATATATATATATATATATATATATATATATATATATATATATATATATATATGTACACGCACACACACGCACGCACACAAACACACACACACAAACACACACACACACACACACACACACACACATATATATATATATAAATGTATATATATATGTGTGTGTGTGTGTGTGTGTGTGTGTGTGTGTGTGTGTGTGTGTGTGTGTGTGTGCGTGTACACACACACACACACACACACACACACACACACACACACACACACACACACACACACACACAATTATATATATATATATATACATATATAAATATATATGTATATATATACATATATATATATATATGTGTATATACATACAGTATATTTATGTATATATAATATAAATATACATGTATGCATATACATATGTATGTATGTATATATATATATATATATACATATATATATATATATATACATATATGTGTGTGTGTGTGTATATATACATATATATATATATATATATATATATATATATATATATATATATATATATATATATATGCATATATATGGAAATAAACTCATCTGCTGGGATTCGAACCCTTGCCTAGGCGGCTTGCGTCTTATAAGACAAAGACCTTACTGCCGCCTAGGCAAGGGTTCGAATCCCAGCATATGAGTTTATTTCCAAATGTCAAATGACACAATATATATATATATATATATATATATATATATATATATATATATACAATATATATATATATATATACAATATATATCTATATATATATATATATATATATATATATATATAAGTACATTTTTCATAGTAATTATACTTTCTATACAACTGGGGACACGGAAAATTGAATAAACTGGATGTCACGTGAGGGATGACACGAGGCAGACTTTAGGTGGAAATATGGAAAACGTAATCTTAAATTTATTTTCATTTCATTTGTCTGTTGCTGATAAAAGAAAGCCACGTGCACAATACACGTAAAACATTGCGATATGAATTCATTTTGGACCAATTACTATTTCCACCCAAAAAATTAATAAAGACCAATTATCATAAAACCAACCACATAAACAGCCCCATTCGTTTCATGTGGCACTTGTCTCTTTTGGCTCCCGCCAGGCTATTCTTATCAATTGACTGGCACCCCTTGCCTAAGTTGTCACCACAAGTAACCCCTTCCTTACTGGGTGGCACTGTTCGCAGTGCCGCCAGACTATTTTATTCAGCTGCGTTCGATTCCCTCCATAAGGAAAAGGTTAGCGAGTAGAAGGATAGGTTAAGGTGTACATTCTCGTTTATAACTTCTGCAGCGTGATGCAGTTTTACTGCCTATTCCCTTGATCATTTTTTTTTCTTTTTTTTTTTTTTACAAAAAGAAATTCTATCGTGGACAATTCCGTTGCTTTCCTCCTGCTGCTGATCCCTGTGACTTCCATTCAAAGTTCTACCGAAGACGTTTTTTCTTGTTCCCTGTCTGGCCTTGGCATTATCAAAGTTTAGACTGGAGGGAGTGCCTTTACGAACTGGAGAAGCGAAGACAAACCTGGAGATCTCAAACAAAGAGGACAGCCCCCCTAGGAACTAGAACAGAGAGGACAATACTCCTGCGAAGTGCAACAAAGAAAACAATGCCGAAATAGAACAAAGAAGACAATGCCCCTGGGATCTAAAGCAGAGAAGACAATCACCTATGAGTTAATGCAGAGGACAATACTTTGGGAATTAGAGCAGAACGGACAATACCCCTAAGAACTACAACAAAGAAGATACGGAGGCGCCCCTGAGGAACTGTACCAGAGAGCAAAAGAGCCCTTGTAACAAAGTTTCACAACCACAGAGTGAAAACTAGTGTTTGATGGATGCCCGACGGCTCTATTCACTGCTGAAGTGCTCTTCGGGGGGCTAAAGAACAGCAACAAGTAAGCATGAGGATAATATCAGGTCGAGAACCTTACAAGAACCGGCCGCCACCGAATCTTCACAATGCTGACACAGGGATCACTTTGTCAGCATGTGCATACTCAGGGGTTCAACCAGCCTCTGGAAGCCAATGCAAACGCACTTCAATGTCGAACTGGTGCCAAACATCTTCACAAATCACAAAGAAACGAAGAAATTCGAAGAAAAAAAAGCTCAGCAAAGTTCAAATCCCTTTTAGTACCAAGTGAGTGTAGGGAGATAAAATAGCGCTACAAAATCGAGGGAAAAGTCACTCGGTAAGGAAGGTGCTCATCGAGATGGTGTTATGACCGCCTACGCTACCGAAGTACCACGGAGGTAAATAAAATCGTCTGGCAGCAAACAGAATACAAGAAACAGTGCCACTCAGCACGGCAGGGGTTATTCCAGACAGACCATAATCCCTCCTTTACTCAAGTATGCCAGGGGAGGTGAATAGAATCGCCTGGTGACAGCCACAATGAAAGAAAATGTCACCCTGTGTGACAGGGTTGAGAAAAGCCAGTTGCTGAGGTGTAGCGTCATCTTCACATGCACTACAGCATGAAGACGGGCTCACCTCTTCAAAGAGACACCATTGCCATCTCGTCTCGTATTCGTTCTGGCTGACTTCATATGATTTTATTCAGCTTATGTGACAATTCTAGAGTCTACATTATCTTCTTTAGGCCACAAGGGATAGTATACTGACTGCCTTTTTATGTAGTCGATATTTTAGTGAATTTAGTAACATCCTGAAGGGCCAAGTCACTCCGCATTCTTTTGTGATTGGAGACGAGTCTTCACTGAAAGAAGAATTTAATATTCGCCCATTTTTCCCTCCATCCTATATGGGTGCGACAGAAGAGATAGAAACGCTGGTTACTGCTAACGAAATAAAACGAATGAAGGTGGGCTCATAACTACACTAATTACAGCCAGGCGACTTTTCGTCCATAAATCTTGTTCCCCTATTAAAAGTACTTGCTCTATTGAAAGCTATCCGTCGCCTCGCGTAAAGAGCCGGCGCACAAGCTGAAGCATCACGTTGTCGTAGAGTATGTGCACTTCATGCCAGGAACACCCGACACGCTCCCAGTCTACGCCATAATGTTCGTCTCTAAATATCTACACCTAATACTCTCGTCTTCATGTTGCCTTCTTGTTGCATGTTGGAAAGTAGAGGAAGCAGGGGCAATTCACACCAGGAGGCGCTGATCGCGCAATGAATCAAGCAAGGAAGAGGCACAACTGACAGCGGGAAGGATAAAAGGGCAAGACGGGGAGGGGGGAGGAGTGAGAGAATGGGAACAAGAAACGCTTGTGGAACGACAGTCAAGACACGAGAAAAAGGAGAGAGAGAAAAAAAAAGGAAGGAGAATTTAAAAATATGAAAGTTTGGAGACAGTACGGAGCAGGGAGATGGATGAGAGATGGGGGGGGGAGGAGGGGAGAGAGCCAAGACGAGACGGAGGAAGTTGAGAAAGAGGGTGAAGAAGAATGTCGAGGGAGCATTCAGGGAAAGAGGAAGGGAGGATGGAAGGGAGACGCTGTTGACTGAGAAGTAGCCAAGAGTCCGGGGTCCCTCTTGGTGGTGGTGGTGGTGGTGGTGTAGGTGGAGGTGTTGTTAGGGCGCTACGAGAGACGGTGGTGGCGGCTGTGCGATACGTCACCGAGAAGATGGAGGCAGGTAGCACACTCGTTCTTTGGGAGCCGGAGCCATATTTGGAATGCACGAAGAAAGATGCTGTTAGGTTGTCATTTAAAGACCGCGAATGTAAGTCTATGGATATTAGAAAGCCGTGGAGCAGCGGGGCGGCAGTGGCTGCGAGCGTGACGGAGGGAAGAAGCCCTCGCCACCAACATACTGGAGTAATGGTGAGGGAATCGTACAATGCGACCCATCTGGTGGATAGGGGACCGGCGAGTTTTACAGCGTTGGATGACCCGTTTCTTCCTCATTCCTTTCACGCGCTCTACTTCAGCTACCCGCAACTCCTTCACAACACGAGTATCTGTCATGCACCCCCGCTATGATGCATATTTCGTTGAATTCTTTCCTTCCTGAATTCTCGACGCCTCCCTATCACCTCCTCCTCCTCCTCCCTACCCCCCCGCACATCCGTCCGCCAACCCCGTTTCTGAACCAACCCTTCTTGCACGCGCTTACCATGGCCGTTACTGTTCTCTTCTACTGGTTGTGCCATTTCTACCAAAACACGTCCCTCCCAATCTCTACATATTCCCATCTCTTTAAAAGTGGCTACTGCTTCATTTTCCTGTGCAGCAACCTGACTCTGGTAAAGTATATACAGCGCCTTACTCTCTCACGAACGTCGCTTTCCTCACACCATAGCTGACTCATTCTTTTGTATTCGACCTACAAATAATGTCGCGTTTGGGGGACAGACAACAGCGCGTGAGAAGGCAGAGGGCAGGAAGCCACAGAGCGACGGATGAAGCATGCTGGAGTATCTGTAGGGTAGGGCGGTGAGGAAGGTTGGCTGGGCAGAAGGCGTACGACTGGCGGTGCGTGGCCAAAGCCAAGAGCAATACACAAGTTGAAAGGTGCACTCCCGCGCCAGTAGAGGGAGCAGCACAACCTTGGTCTCCCCCTTCCCCCCTCCCCGCAACACCCCCCTCCACTCTTTCCCAGATCTACAAGGCGCCCTTTCTTGTTTTCATCGTAACCGTTCTTCCATACGGTATCTTCTCTCACCCTAGAGTGTATACTTCCGAACTTTCCAGAAACTGTGACCTCAATGGAAAGTACGCACAAGTCTATCTCGACTTCAAACTCAGCCGTACGGTATGACATTTTATGAACGAGTTTGCCTCTTCCTCTCCTTTATATTAACTCGAAAGGAAACCAGTAAAATATTCGTCAAAAACAAGATTTAAGTTCGTCCATTCTTGATTATATGAAGCCTGCATGATTCTCTCGAAAGAAGGAAGCCCTAAACAGACTTAAAAGAACATTTTGATACTTTCATTACTTGCTAGAAGTGACTTTTATAAACAAAAGGAAGAATCACACAAATACATCTATTCGTTAAAACCAAGAAACGTCAAGGCTTGTTCACCTGTTTGCCATAGGGAAGCAGACGTGAAGTTCTCGCTAAGAGGAAGAATACACTCACATTATTCAAAAACAAAAAGTACTCCGTCTGGTTCACCGACTTCCTTATTAGGAAGCTGGCCATGACGCTTTCGCTAGAAGAACCACCACCCCACGCTCTCAGCGTTCCATGCACGCATACAACCTAGCCTCTTCCTCACAGACACATTCTTCCTCGCACTTCCCCCCTCCTCCCTCGTTGTCCTCGTATCTCCACGCCACCAGTGGCCATTTCCCCTCCTCAGCCCCCTTCCACATCTCCCCAGACCTCCAGCACACCTGCTTTTCTCCACCTCCCAACTCCCCCTGCCCCTCACTAACCATGCGGCCTGACCTCATGTCGCACTACTTGTGCACCCTGCTGCCCACACTCAGGACGCAAAGGCCCGGGCAACGACATAGCCTGGTCCCTTGTCCTCATCCTGTCTGGCCCTCAAGCCCCGATTCTGGGTCTTCTGGTCATGGCTACAAAGAAATTGCGACCTAGTACTCGCTCTCCCAGATGTGAAGTAAGTCATCTTCACTCCTTGCGACTACATACTTCAATAATCTATTTCATCGTACAACCACACTCACTTATCTTACCTCCACAAACTACCTTCATGTTAGCTGTATTTTATGCATATACTATAAACTGTCAGTGAAACATATAACAATATTATCTTATATTCCCTACATCCTGACCATAACGAACTTTGCGCTGGCGATGTAGCGGCCACATACAGTTCCCATCCTGTCGCTCTGCGTAGTACATTAGCAGTGCATCCTGCCGTCATGCTGGCTGTTTCTGGTGCTTTTCCTGCCTGGGTGCAGGCGGCTCTCCTGCAGACCAGCGTGAATCTCACGCAGTTTCAGGACTGTCTGGCATCGTGTATGGCGTCCTCTCATACATGATGTCGTCTTGTTCCTAAACACCATTACCACCGTTTTGAAATGATGATATTAAGGAATTGTGAGAGAATATTCCAATGTTTGTCAGTTTCTTTCAGGATCCACAAAATTGTTCAATGATCCATGTACATCTCCTGGCGCTTTCAGTCATCTCCACAGAACCTGATACCTGTCACATTGGACAAACGGTTAAATGCCCAAGGTCACTGAGACCATTATTTTGAATGTTTCCATAGAAACACAAATATGGTTCTTATGCATTCTAAAATAAAAAATAACAAAGGCAGTCTTCGAAATTTTGACAACCAAAAATTGCTGTTTATTTATTCAATATTTGAGTATTTTTTGTTTTTCACACAACTATTTTTCTTTTATGATTTTCTTATCTATTCAGATCAAGTTTTGTTAGGTTGACCTAACCTAACCTTGTCAGCCACTTTGAGTATGTCTGTTGACCTTGCGACTACTGGATAACGACACAAATTGCCTTGGTGTCGGGAAAACAAAAATTATCCCAATATTTATCTATTTAAAATTGCTAACGCTGTAGCATTCTTTAGTTTCGTATTTCGTTGTTCACTTTAGACTTCTAAAACCATTCCTACACGTGAGGAAGTGTTTACTTTTTGCATAAACTGCATAAACACGACAAAGAAAACATGTACTGGAAGTGAAGCGTTTATTCATGACGTTCCGTGTTTATGCAACTTGTTCACATGGATTTTCATTTGTTTGTTTTTTCTTTGCAGTTACGAGGTACCTTGCCCGTCCTTTCCCGCACCTGCCCCATCGTGGTTTAATTTTGCATTTACCTGTCTTACGGTTAGTATGTGAAACAGCTTTCGCATAATATTGCTAAATTTAAATGATGATATTTACGTGCGAGATGAATGTGTGAGCTTTTCCTGGAAGGATATGTACAGTGGAAAATTTCATTGGACATGTATACGCTGCCTGAACTACTGGGTCATAATTATAATGTATAGCATAGAAAGAAAAACATACAGACACTAAATTTGATTTAGCTTTAAGGTTATGACGAACTATCATAATAAAAAATCGAACAAAAACTGGCGAATACGAAAATAACGTCACACAACCGAATACTATCAATAATATCTACATATAAACGCCAATTCTGTTGTTAGAACATAATAACTTGGAGACTGCAATAGACTATAAGACCTACACTGGGCAGTTCCATGTCCATTACCACCTGTCATCCCCATCCATAAAGTTGTCTAAACGTTACACACTGTTTAAGCGCTCACTACGTTGTTACTAAGTCTATTCCATTCGTTGACCAATTCTTGCCTATTTCCTTCCTAAATATAAATTTGTCCAATTTAAATCCATTATTGCTAGTCCTGCTCTGTTGTCTTAATATGATGACTTTGCTTGTGTCACCCTTGTTAAAGCCTTTGTTCACTCGAACACCTCTATTAGATCACGGTGATCTAATAGAGGTGTTCGAGTGAACTAGAATCAGTACATAAGAGAATGACCAAAAGGATATATGGACTCAGAAATTTACCTTACGAAGAGAGGCTTAGGCACCTTATACTCTGGAAAGACGCAGAGTATAAGGTGCCTAAGCCTCTCTTCGTGAGGTAAATTTCTGAGTCCATATATCATTTTGGTCATTCTCTTCTGTACTGATTCTAGTGAATTTATGTCCATTCTATAAGACGGAGACCAAAACTGTACTGCATACTCAAGGATGGGTCTAACTAATGCTAGACTGTGTTTGATAATTACTCTGCACTTCTATTCGTAACCGTCCTAACAATGAAACCTAATGCTGTGATAGCTTTATTCCTGGCGCTAATGTACTGTTTCCTGGTTTTAAGTTCAGGAATCGCTAGAACTCTCAAGTTTCTCTGGCACTCAGTTTTCTCTAAAAATGTGTTATCCAAGCTATATCTATTTTCGGGGTTGTGTAACTCTACGTTCAACACGCTGCTCTAATTATTCAATTGCACTGGCCAATTTCTACAGATTGCATTGTAATTTGGTACTTACCATGATGTCGTCCATATAAATAGTTGATGAGTGGGAAAATGCATTTATAATTCATCGTAGATCCAGAAAACGCTCACAGTATTTTTTTTCCGGTCATCCAAAGTTTGGAGGGAATAACGAAACTGATAATTGGCAACTCCTCTAATACCTGTTTGATTTTTTGCATTCTTTAATATGTTTATATTATTCACTGTTGTAAAAAAAAAAACCGTCGAAAAATATTAAATTGTAGACCAATAAGTGTGTAAGAACAAAATTAATTCAAAATCATACTTGATTGTTGTCATTACAATATATCGTGTACAAAACGACATTGTGTAACAGTTATTACCAAGTGAGTTGTAAAAAATTGTGTTCCTGTAATTTATTTGAGAATGACATATTATCAACTATATTGAATAATTGCATAATAGTGGAATAATACAAGAGAAACCTTTATTGGTGTTGTAGAGTATAAGTAGCATTGATATTAAGACATTTTGTCAGTAGTGCTACCAAGTGCAATGAAGTGACATTTGAATTCCTACCCCTTCACTGAAAATAAAAATATATATTGGTAACTTAGCTGTGCCGCGTCCGATTTAGTCCAGCAATCAGTGAAAAAATATCGTCTATTTGAACGAGATATATGTCAGGCGAAGTATCTTTTGACTGTTATGACGTGTCCATGATGTGAAGTTACTTGTAGTTGCTAATGGTATTCCTTCCTTTATTTTTTTTAACAAATATCTGAGAAGTGTTTGTGGATTTGTGTACAAGAAAATGAACGACGAACTACGCAATGAATTTGTTCTAAATCATATTGTTCTTTATGGTTAATCAGATCCAAACTTTATCATGGACAAAAATCTAGCTAATTCAAGATGGGACAAGAAAATACATGGTAAGTACTTTTTCAGTGTTACAGTTGGTAGTCCGATTAAATATATTCACATGTAAAAATTACCATAGAGGCTGGACAGCACAAGCCGTCTTGGAACCCATTGTTCCAATATGTATAATATTAATCTAAGTAAATGTTGCCATCACGCGATCAACCTGTTCGGATGTGTTTGAAGTGGCTTCCCCGCCATTGGAATGATCTGTGTATATCGATTTTTTTACTTTTACATGTGTATCATCTCTTGGCCGTTGAAGTAAATTAATTTTAAAATCTCGAGGAATCCATTTGACTTGGAAAACCGATATAGCTTTGGTTTCTTCATCGATACAATAATTAGTAGAAGTAGAGTTTCGTAGACACTGAACGGATGCAACAGCGTTCCAACTCCGCTCAGACCTGGAAAATTGTGTATCGAACCGGGCAAATGTAAGAAGCGGTTGATGTACTGCAAGAGACGGAGGGCTGGGTGGATTATGCGTACCTTGATCTTAAAAAACACCAACAAGTTTTCTCACTATTTCTCTTAACGTTTTCTAAATATTTTCAGCCTTCAACCTAACCTAACTTTGAC
This sequence comes from Oratosquilla oratoria, assembly GCF_046742065.1. Taxonomy (NCBI): domain Eukaryota; kingdom Metazoa; phylum Arthropoda; class Malacostraca; order Stomatopoda; family Squillidae; genus Oratosquilla; species Oratosquilla oratoria. Next base: position 5,190,123 of record NC_134781.1, on the reverse strand, counting down.
CATGCCTGGCGCATAGCGATGCGTGTTGCTGGCTGACAGCACAAATTGCCCTGGTGCCGGAAAAACAAATGTTATCCAATTATTGGAGAATTTAAGGGTGTTACTTTCACAGTTTATCTGATTGAAACACTGGTACGGGGTGCCACGGATATTAATGAAATAGGGAGGCGGCAACAAGAAAAATGAAATAAGTCAGTAAAAGTGTCACCCGGGACGGAAGGGGTCGAGTCCAAGCTGCATAACGTGACGTAAACTGTCGAAGATGAATCTCGATTTTCTTTCTTATATTTTTCATTATTATCGTTTATCTCAATATTATTATGCTTTGACTTCTCGTAGGATAATTTTATTGAGAGGAGATAAGGTAAGATAAAAAGCTAAGATCAGAAAGAAACAAGGGTGGTGGATGGAAGTGGGTGTATGACTGACTTGGCGACCTCCCTTACAAGGGTGAAGAAATCCTTGGTGTGTGTGTGTGTGTATTCACTTGGTCTTGGTCTTTGGATCACGTGTTGGACTCGTGATCGACAGCTATTTCCCTCCTGGAAGAGAGCTCAGAGCTCGTAGGTCCGATCTATGGGTAATGCTATGACCTTGCACACACACACACCCCCAACTCCCCGCCCACGAGAGTTGGAGTAACACCCCTCAGCGCTGCGATACTGATATTATTTCAGCCCCGGGCGAGAGTCGAACCCGGACCTCCGTAGTGGCAGGCCAGAGCTCTAACCACAGCGCCATGAGAGGTGTGTGTGTGTGTGTGTGTGTGTGTGTATATATATATATATATATATATATATATATATATATATATATATATATATATATATATAAATATATACAAATACCAAAGGCTTTTTCCCCCTACACGGGGGAGTAGCCAAAAAGTAAAAGGCATAGAAACTGCTCCCATCCATTCTATTTCCTACATATTCCACTCCCCTCCACCCTCCTCCCTCCCTCTTATATATATATATAATGTATATATATATATATATATATATATATATATATATATATATATATATATATATATATATATATGTATATATATATATATATATGTATATCACAGCTAACACCACAATCGGAAAAAAAGAAAGCTGAACACGCGAGTCTATATATTTCGACTGCTAACTGGAATCCTCTTCAGTAGTACAAAGTGGGAGGAGGATGCTATCTTTCAATCGCAACCCCTTACAAAAGAAAAGGAATTTGGTAAGGAGTAAATACCACTACCCTCACTCTCTGGTGACCTGAGGATGGGGAAGGATACCTGTTAACAGTTTGTTTTGTAATGAATAATCGTAAGATAATGTCTGGGGTCCATGGACCCTTTGAAATATTCATAGTGGGAAGCTAATCTATTAAACTGGATTCCACCATCTTCCTTCTGAACCCACAACCAGATTTACAAATAAGTTAAGATCTGGCTGTGGGTTCGGAAGGAAAATGGTGGAATCCCCTTTAATAGATTATCATCCCACTACAAATTGTTAACAGGTATCCTTACCCTCCTGACCTGACCCGACCTCACGTCATTCTCAGGTCACCAGAGAGTGAGGGTAGTGGTGTTTACTCCTTCCCAAATTACTTTTCTTTTGTAAGAGGTTGCGATTGAAAGATGGCATCCTCCTCCCACTTTGAACTACTGAAGAGGATTTCAGTTAGCTGTCGAAATATATATACTCGCGTATTCACCTTTCTTTTTTCCGACTGTGGTGCTGGTTGTCATTTACAAATGTATTACTACATATCTCACCAGTGATATGTATGTATGTATATATATATATATATATATATATATATATATATATATATACATATATATATATATATATATGTATGTGTATATATATATATATATATTTATTATAAATATATATCTATATATATATATACACACACACACACACACACACACACACACACACACACACATATATATATATATATATATATATATATATATATATATATATATATACTGTATATATATTACATTATAATATTATATGTTTATTTAGATTTTTAAGCATTGAGAGGCTGACTGTTTCAGTATCCCTTCATTGCATCATTTCCCCGGACGCCTCCGCTTCCCCCTCTGGTCCTCTTAGTCATTCACAGGTCCTTGGCTGCTCAGGGGTGGCAGGGAAAACCTCTGAGTCATAGATATATGGCCACGTTTCCCGATTCTACAGAAATCTTCCGAAAGATGTTGATGCAGATGCGTGAGGACTATCTGTTAAGAACGCACACACACACGCACACATACACACACACACACACACACGAACGCGCCCGCACTCCGAGCAGACACTCCAATTCTGGTGGGCAAGGAATCGCGCGCGCGTGTGTGTGTGTGTGATTCACCATGGTCTTTGGATCACGTGATGGACTCGTGATCGACAGCTATTTCCCTCCCGGAAGAGACCTCAGAGCTCGTATGACCGATCTATGGGTAATGCTGTGACCTTACACGCACACACACACCCAACTCCCCGCCCACGAGAGTTGGAGCAACGACTCGAAGCGTAACGATACTGAAATTATTTCAGTCCTGGGCAGGATTCGAACCTGGACCGCCGTAGTGACAGTCGGAGACTTCACCAACCCCGCCACCGATTCATGTATGTGTGAATGTGTGTGTGTGTGTGTGTGTGTAAGGTCACATCATTTCCTATAGGTGGGGTCTTATATGAGCTCTGAGCTCTCATTCGGGAGGATAACATCTGTCGCTCACGAGTCAGCACGTGATCTAAGATGGCTGAATCACACGGACCCGCGGGTTGTCGCGGATTGTGTCATGACCTCTCAAGCGGGAGGTCCGATTTCAAGCATTCCTTAAGATTTGTAAGCTTCTTCAATACTGCAAACCGTTACTGTCCACCTTTAAGCAAAGGGCTGGGGTGTGGGTAGTATCGATCAATGTCAATCTGGTCATGTTGTGGGGCCACTTACCCGCGCTATATATTTAGTGTGAATGGGCATATATGTGTACACACACACACACACACACACACACACACACACACACACACACACACACACACACACACACACACACACACACACACACACACACCTCTCATGGCGCTGTGGTTAGAGCTCTGGCCTGCCACTACGGAGGTCCGGGTTCGATCCTCGCCCGGGACTGGAATAATATCAGTATCGCAGCGCTGAGGGGTGTTACTCCAACTCTCGTGGGCGGGGAGTTGGGTGTGTGTGTGTGTGCAAGGTCATAGCATTACCCATAGATCGGACCTACGAGCTCTGAGCTCTCTTTCAGGAGGGAAATAGCTGTCGATCACGAGTCCAACACGTGATCCAAAGACCAAGTGAATACACACATCGTTGACACAAGCACCTGCAGAAGATGAAGATGGGGAACGTGGAAAAGAAGTAGATGGAAAATGAGGGGAAGAAGGTGGAAAAGGAGGGGAAGATGGTGGATGAGGAAAAGGAAATAACGAAGAAGTATCTTTTAGTATTTAATTGGTAGTCACTAGAGCTTTTGGGGATAATTTTACACGGACCGTGAGTGAAGTCATGGAGAGAGACTTAAGGAGAACGGTGGTCATTATTGTGAAGCAAGAGGAAGTGGAGAGGAAGCAGAAAGGAAAGGAAAATGAATAATGGACCCCAGCTAAAGAGGGGAAGGCGATGGAGAATGAGGTGAGGAAAATAATTAAATGAATTATATGAGTGTGGAGAAGGAGGGGCATGGGAAAAAGAAGAGGAATACTGCAGCAGATTGATGCTTCGTAGACTTTTAAGAGGTATTTGGTCCCATTGGCTTCGATCAAATAATTCTGGAAGACAGAAACTTGGCTAAGAGAGGAGACTAAAGTGGAAGATATTGAAGAAGCGACAAAGGCACGGTAATAGAAATGGGCAGAACAAGTAATCAAAATGAGAGTGGGAGTTGGAGCAAACTTCTTCCTGACTGGACGCTGCGAGGAGGAGGGAGACGAGACGGAAGGGGGAGAGACGGGACTGAAAAGTTTGCAGGAGTGACGTGGCAGAGGTTGGCGCAGTCATGCGACTTAAGGAAAGGATTGGAGGAGGAGGCCTTGGCATTGAACTCCGAAAGCGTGAAGGATGATGGCAGATAGGTACTGAACAAGCTATAGGCACACTCGATTGCAAAAGTCTTGATCCACTGTATAACGTGTATTGCCGATTGTTTGTCAAATTCCATACATTATTCACTTCTTCTTCCTCCCCCTCCTTCTCCCTCTTCCTCCTTCTCCCTCTTCCTCCTTCTCCCTCCTCCTCCTTCTCCCTCCTCCTTCTCCCTCCTCCTTCTTCCTCCCCTCCTTCTTCCTCCATCCTTATCCCCATCCTATCCCTCACCCCTTCCTCACCTCTCTCCTCCTCCTCCTTCTCCCTCCTCTTTTCTCCTTATCCTTTTCCTTCTCCTCTTTCTACTGCAATTTCTCGTTCATCTTTATCCCTCCTACTTTTCTCTCCTTCTCCTCATCTTTCACCTTCTCCCTCCTCCTCCTCCTCCTTCTCCTTCATCTTTCTTCTTTTTTTCCCTCTTTCTCCTCCGTCTTCCTCCTTCTCTCCACTTTCACCCTTCCTCCCCGTTCATTCCTACCTTCTTTTGTTTTCCTTCCTTCCCTCTGTCTTTTTTTTTCCTACCTTCACTCTTTCACTCTTTGCTCTCCCTCCTCTTCCTCCTTCTGGTCCTCCTCCTCCTCCCCCCTCCTCTTTCGATGACAAGGGAAGGGTGGAATCCGCAACGATGGACCCCATCCCGACCGGGTGGTACATTTCGTCTTCGCCGGGTTGTCGCCAGCTGATTCCATTCTGTGAATGGGGTGTCAAAGAGATCACACACACACACACACACACACACACACACACACACACACACACACACACACACACACACACACACACACACACACACACACACACACACACACACACACTTCCTCTCCACGTAGCTGGACCTCGGGCTGCCCACTGCCGAAGCCGCCTCCACCTGTGCCGCAAGTGTTGGGGGCAGCCTGGGCGAGAGACAGTCACCTGTAGCCATCCTGGGGGGATCGAGCCCGGGCCCACGTGTTGATTTGGCGATCGCCGGAACCAACACGCCACAGTGGCACAGCTGTTTTGGTTGGGCCGGACTATCCACCTTCAATCGGGGAACTGAACTTCCTCATGTCTTTCCTCTTTAACCGACAGTGGGGTCCTCTCAGAAGCTGCTCCGACCCTCCTACCCCTCCTATTCCTCCTCCTCCCCTCTTCCTTCTTCTCTTTCTCCTCCTTCTCTTCCTTCTCCTCTTCTTCCTTCTCCTTTTCCTTTTCCTCCTCTTTCTCCTCCTCCCCTCCCCTCCCCTCTTCCTCCTTCTACCCTCCTCCTCTTCCTCCTTCTCCCCTCCTCCTCTTCCTCCTTCTCCCCTCCTCCTCTTCCTCCTTCTCCCCTCTTCCTCCTTTCCCCTCCTCCTGTTCCCCCTCCTCCTCTTCCTCCTCCTCTTCCTTCCCCTCCCCTCCTCATTCTCGTCCTCCCTTCCTCCTCTTCCTTCTTCTCTTCCTCCTCATCCTCCACCTCCTCTTAGTGTCTGACTGATCTCAAGTGCGGTTTGGACAAGTATTTATTGGAATTGTCCTATTTTATTTATGATAAATTTTTATTTTTTATATATGTGTTTATTGTATTTTGCTTGCTACATACTTGTTTTTCTGTTTCAATTTGCTTGGTTATTTAACTTGTTGTTGTATACCTACTTGATTGCCTTATATCTTTTTTATCTTTCTATACATTTATTCGTTTATTCACGGTTATCTGGTACTCCGGTACGATACGAGCCGTAGAACGTTTCCTACGGAGGCAGCCGAAGGAGCTTCGTTAGAATATGTGTACACACACACACACACACACACACACACACACACACACACACACACACACACACACACACACACACACACACACACACACACACACACACACACACACACACACACACATATATATATATATATATATATATATATATATATATATATATATATATATATAATTTATATATATATATATATATATATATATATATATATAAAATGCGTGGCGCCACGAATGGGTTCCCTCCTCTGTGTCCTTGTTGCCTGCTGGACTTCGTGGTTGTCATTCATAGGGGTTTTCAGTGGTCTTGTTGGAGTACCAGCCCCTTACCTTTTTATTTGTTTGTTGATTTATTTATTTGTTTGTTTATTCGATTGTTTATTTGTTTATCAAAGGTTTACAAAGGAAGAACATGCTCACAGAAGACTTTTTGGTCCATAACTAGGTCGGATGCGGAAAAGATAGATAAACATAAATGAATAAGTAGGTAAATGAATCAAATAAATAGATAATGATGAATTATAAAGAAACAGAAAAATATCATAGATAATGGATAAATTAAAAAAATTAACATAGATGATAGTAAATAAAAAAGGGCATTACAAACATATTTTTTAGGTGTTTATGTAAATAAATATAGAAGGACAATAGAGAAGGTTTTGGAATTCTTTGTTTTTTGTTATTTCATGCATGAAAATATAACTTAGAAGAAGTTAGAACAATAAAATGCACGTTTCTAGCATTTTATAGTCATGGGAACGCCTGGACAAAAGAAAGCGCCTGCCCCTTCCAGTGTGTCCCAGACACCGAATTAGGAAAAAATGGCCTCCACCAGATGGACATTATACAGGATTTAAATCCCCTTCAGCAATGACTTTAGTTCAGATTCTTGGAGTTATATTCGGAGTACTATTTATCCTTGGTATATGAAAAGATTTCACTGTGTTGGACGATTAAACCTGGACCTCGGTTTCTGGATGATGTCAGACTTCTCTAGTTTTTCATACTTGGAACAGACTGGTTCAGGAACTTTCATAGCGGACTGAAGTTTGGCATCTCATGCAGGTTTGTATGATGGATATTCAGGACACAACCTCAGTAATTCACCAAGTAAAATCTGTACATATTCTGTAAATACAATATGGAGATTTATGGTTTGTACATTTTATTGTTTAGTTTGTTATATCAGAACAATACAAAAAATTAAGCAAATATTAATTTTGGATTTATCACAGTTCTAGTAGGAAGTCCTATGCAGTTTAACAGTTTGGATGCAATACGTAGCATAATAATGCTTCGTACACTCACTATATGTTAGATCAACATTCTGTTTCGCCACTCCAACATCTGCTTTGGCTTTGGGATAATATATAGTCCATTGCACCTCTCCATTTTTTCCAGTTTTCTGCTTTCTACATGAATTTTCATTGAAATGAAGGGCAGCAAGTAGTAGTTTGAAAGTGGAAAATTAATAATGATAATTTTCAATCACTATGCATGCATTTTACCATTCTCAGTATGAATTCAGCCCCCTTGTGCCTGAATTACCGTAGTGAAATTACACCAAAAGATCTTTGAAGTTATATATGTACTTGCCTTTCTTTCATTGCTTCATAAAAAGAAGTGCTGGGACTTGGGAGCAAATAAGAACATAACCTTGTGATACGATTCCAGCGCTGATGTTTGTTGACAAGGCGAGAATTGATCGATATCCCTGAGAAGTGCTTTCTGCTTTACTATGAGCTCAAGCTCTTTGTGTGGTTTTGAGCCTGAAAGCAAGATGATAAACAGGTTGTTGTGTGGTGCACGATTACTAAGCAGATGTACATCTATGAAACAAGTGCAAAGCTAAAAACATGGTGCTGTGTTGGCAGTAGCTACTTTTCCCCATCAACCAGTTCGACATACCAGTTCCTTGTCAAACGCTTTATTACACTTTGTATTATAATTTACAAGAAACGCCAGGTTCACACTGTCAAAGACTGTTAAATTTTTATTACATTATATAGGAGAAAGGACGAAAATTTGATAAAATATTTGACAGTGTGAACTGGGCTTATTAGCTTCTTTCAGCCATTTCCTGTCGTCAATGAGCTCGTGCAGACATGTTGGATATGGTCTTCGTGCTTGTTGGCAAGGCCAGAGTCCCGAGTGTACTTTTTTCGATATGTTTCGAACAGAGTTTCGCTTTCAGTCCAGGTTTCCATGACTCGTGCCGCTTGCACCGAATGATCCAGTCCTTTTTGCTAACAGGATCTTTCGGAAAAGAATAAAAATTAATTCCATTCGCATGAGATATTTTCGTCGAATTGCTGTTGCAATTTGCGGCGTCACAATAAACACTTTTCTAACTACTTGATAAAACTTGGTAACACACGAAATATGACAGATCACTGATCAAGTTGACAGCGCAGCGCGGCACTTTATAGTGCACGCATATGGCATGCATCAGAATATAAACAATGCGAGTGACGTCACAGCCGACAGATCCTTACGAGAACAGCCGAAGATCGGCAAAGGAAAAGTTCGTCTGCTACCGATATTTTGATAGGCCTTTTTTTTTATCACATTGCGTCATGATTAGGATTTTTGCATTGTTTGATCAAAAAGCGACTAAGCCCATCTAGCAGATATTCAGCACCTCTGAAAATCTCGGTTGACCTATAAATTTTTTAACTGTACTACATTGTACTGTCTCTGCAGGAAGTTTATTTCATTCATTTACTACACGGTTGGCGAAGTTGTCTCTATCCACTTCCAAATAAGATCTACTTCATGACAATTTGAGACCATTATTTCTTGTCTGATTTGCATTTATTGTGAAAATTTCGTCACTTTTGATGTTGTCAATTCCCAATAGAACTTTAAAGACCTGTATCAAACCACCACTGTGTCAACATCTTTTTGGGGGAAAATAGATTCACGTGTTTTGGTCGATTATTTAGTCATCCATTTATTTATTGATTTATTTGGATACGGATCAAGGAGTGAAAAAGTTCGGGAAGAGAAGCGAAGGAAACACAGACACCGAGGGTGGGGGGGGCGAGGAATCGAGGTCGCTAGGTCGGGATGGGGATGGTGGGCTCAAGTCATCAACGGACATTCTACAGAGACGTTGGAACAGATTCTTGTCCTATCAGACACCAACCATGTTGTTTGACTCACCACAATGATCTTGGACCACGTGTTGGACTTGTGATCGACATTTATTACGCTCCTGGATGAGAGCTCATAGCTCATATATTGAACGATCTATGGGTAATGATGTGATTTTGCACACACACACACGCACACACACACACACACACACACACACACACACACACACACACACACACACACACACACACACACACACACACACACACACACACTCACACACACACACACACACACGCACACACATACAACCCCTTGCCCACTAGAACAGGGATCCTTCCACTTGTTCCGAGATCGACGCCATGCCCTGTGGGGTCTCGAGACGGAGGGGCGGGGCCTGGGAGAGCAGAGCACCTGGCCGCCGGCCTGGAGGAGGAGAATGAGCACCTTACCGCTCGACTTCGGGAGGAGCACCCTCTGCGCGATGAATTCGAAGAGCTGGTGGAGGCGAAGCTCCGAGTCCTCTTGAAAGTTCGAACTGAGAACTGGAAGCGGGAGAGGGTGGAAGACTATTCAGAGGTAAATCCAGAAATATAGACAATTTAAAAAAAAAAAAAAAAAAAAAAAATATATATATATATATATATATATGTATTTATATATATATGTATATATATATATATATATATATATATATATACTGTATATGTATATATATATATATAATCTATACGAGTGTATATATATATGTATATATATATATGTATTTATATATATATATATGTATATATATATGTATATATATATGTATATATATATATATATGTATATATATATATATATATAACTTTCTTTCACACCAAAACTTTATGACCAATCATATAGTTTCCTTAGTTTTTTGTCCATAAGAAGCTATATATATGTGCATGTGTGCGTGCGTGCGTGTACACTCATATATATATATATATATATATATATATATATATATATATATATATATTATATATATAAATATATATACTTAAGTTATCTATTTGTAATGTGCAAGATAAGAGATACACTCGTAGGGTTTAGTGTGTGTGTGTGTGCGCGTGCGAACGTACACATGCACTGTGAGAAGGTACTACAACAATTTGGCGAGCAAGCGAGCGAGCCAGCTAGCCAAGAGGTTGTTGGTCTGACTGGCGAACCCCCCAAGTGGGCCCAACAGCCACTCAGAAATGTTGAGGATGTGGGGAGGAGGAGAGTGTGGGGCTGCGGCAGGGGGCTCTCCGGTGGCTGGCTGGTGGCGGTGAAGGAGGCCCTTCGAGCCTCCTGCGTCTGCGCCTGACGGGGCTGAGAGAGACGTGGGCGAAGGTTCTGTCCCGCTCGCAGTTACGTCTTGTGACCAGCAATCCCTCGTTTTCCTGTTCCCATCTCCCCCGACCTTATCTGTTGTCAACACAGTACGCCCACCAACCCCTAGCTGGGTTAGAAGGCCGACTTGGCACGGCGTCTAGAATGCGAGCTGGGCATCACCTTTCCGGTGCCACCCTCACCCGCCCCACCCGGCCCCTATTCCCCTGGGGGTCCATGGTCCCCTTGGGATGGGCCACAGCGTTTCAGAAGTCGGGGCCACACCCCATAAGCAAACTCGTAGTGTCTGGTAGATTCCTGTCAGTTTCATTCAGGATTGAAGTGGACTCCTCCAGGAAATGATTAAGAAAGAGAAAGACGTCAGGCAGGAGGTGCACGAGAAGACAGGCGGAGATGGGTGCCTCGGGATCGCCTCCGAGGGGTAGAGTGGCACTAGAGGACCACGAAGTAGTAAACCCTCTGGCGTTTCAATCAGATCCAAAGGGAGAGTGCCACCCCATCCGGTACGGAAGGCGTCCATCGAAATGGGGCCACACAATACCCCATCGCCACTGAGGGAGGGGAGGGGGGGGGGAGGTGCCACTGAGCTGAATATAACATCATGACAGGAGACTGGAAAAGTGTCACCTCGTAAGGAAGGGAGTTGAGCAGTTCTTAATGTGGGATGTACGGCGACGTCTTTGTTTTGGGGGTTTAGGAATGCGAGGATCTCTCAGGTGGGCGGGGGCGTGGCGGACGTCATCTTCGGGCAGGAAGAATAGGGAGTGGCGTGACATATTTCGTCTGAGCTTCGACTGACATGAGTTCCGCTAAGGTGACTCAAATTTACTCCTCGTCCCGCTCCCCGTCTTCCTCCTCCTCGCCTCTCTTCCCCTCTTCTTCCTCTCTCCCACTCTTCCTGCTCCTCCTCGTCCTCTTCCCCCTCTTCCTTCTCCTCCCCGTCCTCTTCCCACTCTTCCTCCTCCTGGCCCTTCTCCCCTATTTTTCCTCATTTCTACTCCCCCCCTCTTCCTCCTCGTACCTCTCCCCCTCTTCATCCTCTCTCCCCCTCTTCCTCCTCCTCGTTCCTCTCTCACCTCTTCCTCCTCCTCGTTCTTCTGCCCCTCTTCCTCCTCGTCCCTCTCCCCCTCTTCCTCCTCCTCGTCCCTCTCCCCCTCTTCCCCCTCCTCGTCCCTCTCCCTCCTCCTCGTCCCTCTCCCTCTCTTCCCCCTCCTCGCCCCTCTCCCTTCTTCTCCATCCTCGCCCCTCTCCCTCTCTTCCTCCTTCTCGCCCCTCTCCCCCTATTCTTCCTCATCGCTCCTCTCCCCCTCTTCCTCCTCGTACCTCTCCCCCTCTTCCTCCTCCTCGTCCCCCTCTCCCTCTTCCTCCTTCTCCTCGTCCTTCTCTCCCTCTTCCTCCTAGACCCTCTCCCCCTCTTCCTCCTCCTCGTCCCTCTCCCCCTCATTCTCCTCTTCGTCCTTCTCCCCCTCTTCCTCCTTGTCCCTTTTCCTCCTCCTCCACCTCCTCCTCGCCCCTCTCTCCTCTTCCTCCTCGTCCCTCTTCCCCTCTTACTCCATCTCGTCCTCTTCCCCCTCTTTTAGAAGGTGCTATATGTATAGAGGCGCCGAACTCGATGACATCGCCGAGTCCTGTGACGAAGTCACAAAAGAAGCGGGCGCAAATACGGTATTCATAATCCACGCCGGTACGAATGACGTCGAATCAACTCGATCGGAAGATCTCATCGAAAAGTACCGGAGTACAATCAGGAAATATAAAGAAAAGGTTCCCGGGAAAAACCTTGTCATCTCAGGGATCCTTCCCAGATTCCAGAGAAGGGGAAAATATTTCGACATAGACAGATTCTACGACAAAGCATTCAGTGCGAACAACAGAGTAAAATCCCTCTGTGAAAAGGAAAAAGTACACTTTGTCAACTTCTGGGACAACATCTAGTTTGATAAAACTCTTTTTGAGGACGACGGTCTCCACTTGAATGTGGCCGGAGCAGCAAGGTTAGGTAGGCTGCTCAACAACAACCTGACCGACATCAGAAGAAAAAACTCATCAGCGGAGCGCCCATCAACATCCCCGTAATAGAGCAAAACAGAAAAGTGGCAGATATCAATCTATGTTACGTTAATGCTCGCAGCATACGAAACAAGTTCGAAGATCTAGAGATTCTCGGAGCGACAGGCAACTATCACGTGATAGGAGTAACAGAGACATGGTTGGACACATCAAGTCGAGACTTTATAGCGGAATACTGTTTGTCAAGCTACACAATTTTCAGCTGCGAAAGAGAAAATAGAATAGGTGGTGGAGTAATCTTGTATGTCCATAACTCCCTCCAACCATCATTGTTAAAAACAGAAACAGTAACAAATGTTGATATATTGTTTGTTGAAATAAGAACCAATTGCAGTGAATCTAAAGTAATAATTGGACTTGTTTATAGACCACCGGGTCAGCTACTAGTAAATGACGAAAAATTATTCGATCTAATCGTAGAAACTAACCAACGCTGCGAGACAGTCATCATGGGAGACTTTAACTTACCGGTGAAGAGATGGGGTGAAGATTTGAGTTCGCATACAGGACGAGACTTGTATAGTAACTTACTGGAAAGTTTCCTCCACCAAGGCGTAAACAGCCCTACCCGAGGAGATAACATCCTTGACCTAATATTCTCTACAACAGAAAATCTTGTAAACGAAGTAAATATAGGCCCATTATTCAGCACTAGTGATCATCGTACCATCACATTCAAAATTAAAATGGAAGCCAATTTATCTAAGACCAGCAAAGAAAAAGTACCCGACTTCCGTAGAGCTAATTTCAATAGACTTCGATCATTACTAGAAAACTTAGACTGGAGTACAACTTCGAACGAGACTGATATTGATAAAGCGTGGGAAAACTTCATCACGGACCTAAACAATGCTGTAAATCTCTGTGTTCCCTATCGTGAGAGACGCCCGGCAACAAATAAAACAAAGTGGTGGAATAGGGAAATTAGTAACAACCTCTCTCGTAAAAAGAGTGCGTACAAAAAGTATTTATCAACTAAAAGCCAAGACGATAAACTAACACTAGACAGAATTCGCCGCGAAACAAAAACACTGATAAAGCGTAGTAAGAAAGATCTTGAAGAGTATATTGCTGAGGCAAGCAAGTCGAACCCTAAAGAATTCTATAGTTATGCGAATAAGAAGAAAACGCTCACCTGCGGCATTGGACCATTAAATGACGATGAAGGAAAACATACGGATGATGAAAATGAGATGGGCCTCAATCCTTAATAATTTTTTTGCATCCGTCTTCACAGACGAAGATTGCTCAGTGTATCAGCCACCAGAACATAAAATGTGCCAAAACATTTTAAATCAACTCATAATTACAGAAAGGGATGTCGTACAAGTGATTGATAAGCTCAAAATGAATAAAGCCCCGGGACCTGACAAAATTTCACCTAGAATTCTGCAAGAAGTCAAAAATCAAATCGGTAAACCCTTGTGCATCCTCTTCAACAGATCATTAGCACTCGGTAAAGTCCCATCAGATTGGAAATGTGCTAACGTAACACCAATATTCAAGAAAGGGGACAAATCACAACCAGGCAACTACAGACCGATTAGCCTAACTTCGATTGTGTGCAAACTGCTAGAGACAATTATCCGTGACAGCGTAGTAAATTTTTTAGAAGAAAATAAGATTATGAAAGATTCACAACATGGCTTCCGAAGCAAACGCTCATGTCTAACTAATCTCCTTGACTTTTTTCATGACGTCTTTAACAAATACGAGGAATGTAGATCTGTTGATATAATCTATCTAGATTTTCAGAAGGCATTCAATAAAGTCCCCCACAAACGATTGCTCGACAAATTAAAAATGCACAGCATTTCTGGTAATATCCACAACTGGATTAAAGATTGGCTCTCAGAACGGAAACAGAGGGTCGTAATTAACGGGGCATCATCTAGCTGGCTCGACGTTAAAAGTGGCGTACCGCAAGGATCAGTTTTGGGACCCGTCTTGTTCTTAATATATATAAATGATCTAGATGACGGCCTCCTCTGCAAAGTATCAAAATTTGCTGATGACACAAAAATTGCCGGTAAAGTAATAACCACCAAAGAGAAAGAAACTCTACAATCCGATCTAGATAAATTATATTTTATCAAGATGGGCTAGCAAGTGGCAAATGAAATTTAACGTTAACAAATGTAAAGTTATGCACATTGGAGGTAACAATGATCACATCCAATACCAAATGAATGGCGAAATACTGGATTCAGTAACTAAAGAAAAAGATCTAGGAGTTTTAATATCAAATGATTTGAAGCCAAGTCAACATTGCTCAGAAGTTGTTAAAACAGCAAACAAATTAGTTGGCTTCATCGGAAGAATCTTCGAAAATAAATCAGAAAAAAATATTGCTAAACCTCTATAACTCCTTGGTTCGTCCCCATCTAGAATACTGTGTACAATTTTGGTCCCCATACTACCAGAAAGATATTAACAAACTAGAAAGAGTACAACGGAGAGTGACCAAAATGATACCAAGGCTGAGAAATCTGCCGTATGAAGAAAGACTAAAAAATCTAAACTTATTCTCCCTCTCAAAAAGAAGAATGCGAGGAGATTTGATTGAGGTTTTTAAAATGTTCAAAGGCTTTGACAACATTAATGTCAAAGATTACTTCTTATTAGACCAATCAAATACAAGAAGACGCCACGATTTCAAAGTAATTGGCAAAATATTCTCTACGAACGAAAGTAAGCACTTCTTCTTCCGGGTTGTTAACGTGTGGAATTCGTTACCTCCCACAGTCGTCGAAAGTAACACGATAACAACATTTAAAAATCGCTCAGACAAATACTTGGAATCTAATCCGCAGATAAAATATTATCCTTTGCAATAAAAGATATGACAACCAGACATTTAATCATAATTGGATTAATCGGATAGGATAGTGATAGCAGTAGTATTAGTTCATCTTCTATCGCCTAATTGCCCTGTTTCCTTAACTGTAGTGTAGTTTAGTTAACACAAACAGCCTCGTTAGGGCCAGTAGGCCTGCTGTTGTTTGTTCTTCCTTTGTGTTCCTTTGTGTTCCTTTGTTCTCTTCTTCGCCTCTCTCGTCCTCTTCTTCCTCGCCTCTCTCCTCCTCTTCCTCCTCGCACTCTCCCCCTCTTCCTTCTCCTCGTCCCCCTCTCCCTCTTCCTCCTTCTCCTCGTCCTTCTCACCCTCTTCCTCCTCGACCCTCTCCCCCTCTTCCTCCTCCTCTTCCCTCTCCCCCTCTTCCTCCTCTTCGTCCTTCTCCCCCTCTTCCTCCTTGTCCCTCTTCCTCCTCCTCCACCTCCTCCACGCCCCTCTCTCCTCTTCCTCCTCGTCCCTCTCGCCCTCTCACTCCATCTCGTCCTCTTCCCCCTCTTTCTTTTCTTCGCCTCTCTCCCTCCTCTTCCTCCTCGCCTTTCTCTCTCTCTTCTTCCTCCTCGCCCCTCTCCCCACTTTCTCCTCCTCCAGTCCCTCTCCCCCTCTTCCTCCTCTTCGTCCCTCTACCCCTCTCTTCGTCCCTCTTCCTCCTCCTCCACCTCCTCCTCGCCCCTCTTCCCTCTTCCTCTTCGTCCCTCTCCCCCTTCTTACTTCATCTCGTCTTCTTCCCCCTCTTTCTCTTCCTCGCCTCTCTCCTCTTCTTCCTCGCCTCTCTCCTCCTCTTCTTCCTCGCCTTCTCTCCCTCTTTCTCATCCTCGCCCCTCTCCCCACTTTCTCCTCCTCGTCCTTCTCCCCCTCTTCCTCCTCCTCGTTCCTCTCCCCTCTTCCTCCTCCTCGTCCCTCTCCCTGTCTTCCTCCTCCTCCACAATCCTCCTCGTCCCTCTCCCCCTCTTACTCCATCTCGTCCTCTTACCCCTTTCTCCTCCTCGTCTCTCTCCCCTCTTCCTCCTCGCCTCTCTCCCCCTCTTCCTTCTCGCCTTTCTCTCCCTCCTCCTCCTCCTCGCCCCTCTCCCCACTTTCTCCTCTTTGCCCCTCTCCCCCTCCTCCTCTTCCTCGCCCCTCTCCCCCTCTTCTTCCTCGTCACCCCTCTCCCCCTCTTCCTCCTCGTCCCTCTCTCCCTCTTCCTCCTCGTCCCTCCTCCTCCTCCTCCTCCTCCTCCTCCTCCTCCTCCTCCTCCTCGCTCCTCTTCCCCTCTTCCTCCTCGTTTCTCTCCCCCTCTTACTCCACCTCCTTGTCCCCTTCCCCCTCTTCCTCCCCCTCGTCCCTCTCCCTGTTTTCCTCTTCTTCGTCCCTCTCCCCCTCTTCCTCCTCGCCTCTCTCCCCCTCTTCCTCCTCGCCTTTCTCTCCCTCTTCTTCCTCCTCGCCCCTCTCCCCACTTTCTCCTCCTTGCCCCTCTCCCCCTCTTCCTCTTCCTTGCCCCTCTCCCCCTCTTCTTCCTCGTCACCCCTCTCCCCCTCTTCCTCCTCGTCCCTCTCTCCCTCTTCCTCCTCGTCTTTCATCCCCTCCCCTCTTCCTCCTCCTTGTCCCTCTCCCCCTCTTCATCCTTTCATTTCCCCCTCTTCCTCCTCGTCCCTCTTCCTCCTCGTCCCTCCTCCTCCTCCTCCTCCTCCTCCTCGCTCCTCTTCCCCTCTTCCTCCTCGTTTCTCTCCCCCTCTTACTCCACCTCCTTTTCCCCTTCCCCCTCTTCCTCCTCCTCGTCCCTCTCCCTGTTTTCCTCCTCTTCGTCTCTCTCCCCCTCTTCCTCCTACTCGCCCCTCTCCCCTCTACTCTCTCCTCGCCCCTCTCCCCCTCTTCCTCCTTCTCGCCCCTCTCTCCCTATTCTTTCTCATCGCTCCTCTCCCCTCTTTCTTCTCGTACCTGTCCCCCTCCTCCTCTTCCTCGTCATCCTCCCCCTCTCCCTCCTCCTCGTCCTCCTCCCCGTCTTCCTTCTCCTCATCCCCCTCCCCTCTTCTTCATCCTCATCCCACTCCCCCTCTTCCTGAACCACCACCTTCTTCTTCCGAATCCTCCTCCTCCACTTTCTCTTTCTCCTTCACTACCAACTTATTTTTCCTTTCTTCTTCTTCTTTCCTCTTCTCCTCCTCCAGCTCCTCCTGCTTCTCTTCCTCCTTCTCCCCTCCTCCTACGCTTCGTCTTCTTCCTCCTCTTCCTCCACCTACTTCACCCCCTTCTCTGCCTCCTCCTCATCTTCCTCCCTCCTCATCCTCACTCTCATCGTCCTCCTTGTGGTACTTTGGCTTTACGCCCTCCTCGTTCTCCTTCTTCCCCTCCACCCTTGTCTTCTTTTTCCTCTTCTTCCTCTTCGTCTTCCTCCAATTAATTCACCTCCTGCTCCGTCTTCTTTACATGTTCCTCCCTATAGTTTTCCTCCCCCTCGTCCTCCTCCTCCTATTTCTCCACCTAATTCTTCTGTTACTTCTCCTCCTTCACCATCTCCTCCTCTCCTCCTCCTCCTCTCCTCCTCCTCCTCCTCATCACCATCCATCTCCTACTTCACCTTTTCCTGCTCATCTTCCTCCTCCCATCTTCCTTCTCTCCATCTTCCTTTCTCCTCCTCAGCCTCTTCCTCCCACTTCACTTCCTTCTTATCCTCCTCCTTCTCCTCCCCATCTTTCTCCTCCTCCTCACCCTCCACCACCCCTTCCCCCTTATCCTCCTCTTTCTCCTCTCCATCTTCTTCCTCTTCTTCTTCCTCCTGCTCCTCCTGCTCCTCTTCCGCTTCTTCTTTAACCTCCTCCTCCCACTCCCCTCCTCCTTATCCTCTTCATTTTCCTCTCCATCTTCTTCCTCCTCTTGCTCCTCCTTCTCCTGGTTCTTCTTCACCCCCTCCTTCTTACCCTCCTATTTCTCCTCTCCATCCTCCTCCTGGTCCTCCTCCTCCTGGTCCTCCACCTCTTCCTCAACCTCCTCCTTCCACTCCAGTACTCCTTAACCTCTTCTTCATCCCCTTATTCCACCCACCCTCTCTTCCTACTCTTCCTCCTACTTCTTCCGCTATTTCTCCTCTTCTTCAGCGTCTTCCTCCCACTCCTCTACTCCTTAACCTCTTCTTTATCCTCTTATTCCTCCCCATCTCCTCCTCCTCCACTTCCTCCTCTTCCTCCTAATTCTGCTATTTCTCCTCTTCCCATTTCTTCTCTTACTTCTCCTTAGCCTCCTCCTATTTCACCTTTTCCTCCTCCTCCTCCTCCTCCTCCTCCTTTGCCTACTACCCCTCCTTACCCTCCTCCTTCGCCTCTTCTTCCTCCCCTTCCTTCTCCCCCTTTCTCCTCTTATGATAATTTTTCGCCTTCTCCTCCTCAGCTTCCTTCATCCTTCTTCTCCTTTCCCTCATTCACCTTCTCCTCCTTCTTCTTTTCTTGCACCTCTTTCTACTCCGCCTCCTTTTCACACTCTGTACCTCTTCTTCCTCTTCCTCCTCTTCCTCCTCCTCCTTAACCCTTCTTCTCCCTTCCCTTCTCCCCTTCTTGCACCTCTTTATACTCCGCCTCCTCCTTCTCCCACATTGTACCTCTTCTTTCTCTTCCTCTTCTCTTCCTCCTTCTCCTTCCCCTTTCTTGTCCCTTCCCTTCACTTCTCCTCTTCCTCTTCTTACTCCTCTTTCTGCACCTCTTCCTTCTCTCTCTCTCTCTGTACCACTTTCTTTTCCTGCTTCTCCTCCTTTTTCTCTTCTTTCTCTCTTTCTCCTCTTCATTCTCATCCTCTTTTCCTACTTTTCCTCCTCCACCTCCTCCTCCTCCTTCTCCTCCTTCACATTCTAATTCTTTGCCTCCTCCTCCAACTCTTTTTTTCCTATTCCTCCTGCTCTTGCTCTCTTCTCCTTCTTCCTAATCCTCCACCTCCTTTCCTCCTCCTCCTCCTCATTCTTTTCCTTTTCCTCCTCCTCCTTCTCTTCCTCCCCTTGCTTCTGCTCCTTTCTCTTCCTCCTCCGCCCTTCTCCTCCTCTTCCTCCGCCGCCTCCTCATTCTCCTCCCGCCCTTCTCCTCCTCTTCCTCCCATTTTTTCTTCTCCTTCTACTCCTCAATTCCATCCATCTTCTCTTTTACCTCCTCCTCCTTTTCCACTTACTCTCCTTCCTTCTCTCTTACTCCTTCTTTTCCTATTCCTACCTTCCTCCTCTTCCTCCTCCTTCTCCTCCTCCTCCTCCTTCTCCCTCTGCTTATGTTTTCTTCTTCTTCCGCCTCTCTTTCGACTGTTTTTCCTTTTTCTCCATTCCCAACCCCTCACAATCCACCTTTTACTTCTGCTCCACCATCTACTCCTTCGTCCATTGGGATAGAAACGCTGGTGGAAAAAACATCCATAACACAAAACTAATCCTCCTTCTCCTCCTTCCCCTTTCACCTCTTCCTCCTCTCCTCCTCCTCTCCTCTCCTCTCCTCCTTCTTTTACTTGTTCTCCTATACTTCCCCTCCTCCTCCTCCTCCTCCTTCTCCTTATCTTCTCTTCTCTTCCTCATTCTACTCTTTCTCCTCCTTCTTCTCCTCTTCTTTCTCCTCCCCCTTCACCTCTACCTCTTCTCCTCCTCCTCTCCTTTTAATTGTCGTTCTTCTGTACTTTCCCCTCCTCCTCCTTCTACTCTTCCTCCTTCTCCTCTTCTTTCTCCTCCTTACCTTCCACTTCTTCCTCCTCCTCCTCCTTCTCCTCCTCCTCCTCTTCCTCCTCTTCCTACTCATCTTCTTTTAATCGTCATTCTCCTGTATTTCCCCCTCCTCCTCCATCTCCTTCTCCTCCTCCTCCTCCTCCTCCTTCTCCTCCTCCTCTCTTCCTCCTTCTACTCTAAACCTCCTTCTCCATTTCCTGCTGCTCCTCCCCTTACTCTTGTACCTTCTCCTCCTCCTCTTCCACCTCCTCTCCCCCTATTCTTTCTTTTCCCTAACTCCCCCTCCTCCCCCTACTCCTCCCCACCTCCTCTCCTCCTCCCCCACCACTCTTCCTACTCCTCTTTACTTCCTCTCTTCCTCCCCCTCCACTCTTCCTACTCCTCCCCACCGCCCCTCCTCTCCTCTTACCCCTCCCCACTTCCTCTCCTCCCATTCTCTCCTCCTACTCCTCCTCACCTCCTCTCTTCCTCCTCATACTCCTCCTAATCCCCGTCCTATTATCCTCTTATTCATCTGCTCCTACTCTTTCTTCTCCTTCATTTCACCCTCTTTATCCTCATCTGCCTCCTGTGCCTCCTTCCTTCCTTCCTTCCTCTTCCTTCTAATCTTTCGTTTGTTCCTTCTCCTCTGCCTCCTCTTTCGCTTCCTCTTCCTCTTCCTTTTCCTCCCCATCATATTCTTCCTCTTTCTCCTGTTCCTCCCCCTCACCCTCTTTTTCCTCTTCATCTTCCGTTTTTTCTTTCTCCCTTGCCTCATTCTCCTCTTTTTCTTCTCTTCCGCCTCCTCCTCCTCCTCACTTTTCTTCCCCTCCATCTCCTCCACCTTCTATTCCTTCTCCTCTTCTTCTCCACCTCATCCTCTTCCTTCTCCCTGTCCTTCTTTTCCTCCTCCTCTTCCTCCTCCTCCTTTTCCACCTCCTCCTCTTCCTCCTTCTGCACATCTTCTCCATTTCCACCTCTTTCTCTTCCCTCACCTCTTCCTCCTCCCTCCCCTTCCCTCCTTTTATTTCTGTGCTCCCTCTTTCTATTGGTCTTCCTCCCCTCTTTCTCTTCCCTCCCTTTTCTTCCCTCTCCTCTTCCCCCTCTTCTTCCGCCTCTTTTTCCTACAATTCCTCCTTTTCTTCCTCCTCCTCCTCTTTCTCTTCCCTCCCTTTTCTTCCCTCTCCTCTTCCCCCTCTTCTCCCGCCTCTTTTTCCTACAATTGCTCCTTCTTTTCCTCCTCCTCCTCCTTCTCCTCCTCCTCCTTCTCCTCCTCCTTCTCCTTCTTTTCCCCCTTTTCCTCTTCCTCCGCCTGTTTCTCCTCCACCTCTTACTCCCTTCCTCTCTTCTCCTCTCCTCTTCTTTCGCCTATTTCTCCTCCTCCTCCTCTTCCATTTCCTCCCTCTCCATCTCCTCCTCCTTCTCCACCTCCACCCCTTCCTCCTCCTCCTACAATTCCACTTCCTCCTTTCTTTCCTCTTTGTCACCTTCCTCTTCTTGCCTCTTCACTTCTTCGTCTTCTACCTCCTTCTCCTTTTCCTCCTCTTTCTCCTCCTCTTCTTCCTCCTTTTCCTTCCCCTCACCTTCCTCTTAATCGCCTCCATCTTCTCTTCCTCTTCGCTTCCCGCTCCTCCTCATCTTCGTCCTCCGCATCCTCCTGTACTTGTTCCCCTTTTTCTTCCTTCTCCTTCTCTTCGTCCTCCTCCTCGTCTTCGTCCTCCACATCCTCCTGTACTTATTCCTCCTTTTCTTCTTTCTCCTCCTCCTCCTGCTTTTATTTCTGCTCTTCGTTTCCTCCTCTTCCTTCCCTTCCTCCTTTTCCAATTCCTCCACCTCTTCCTATTCCTACTCCTCTGCCTCCTCTTCCTTGTCCATCTTCTTCAGCTCCTCTCTCGTGTCTTCTTTTGCTCCTTCTCCTTCTCTCAGTGCTCTCCTCCACCTCTTTCTTCTGTTTCTACCTTTTCTCCTCTTTTTTTCTTCTTCTCTGCCTCCTGTAACTCCTCCTCCTCTTCTTCTTCTTCTTCTTCTTCAACCTCCGTCTTCTACTCTCTCATTTTCCTCCTCTCTTTCTTTCCTTCCAGCTCCTCCTTCACCTTTCCTCCTCTTTCTTCATGTTTTACCTCTTTCTCCTATTGGGTTTCCTTGTCGACCCTCTTCTCTTTTTCTCCTCTTTTTCCTTCTTGTTTTCTTCCCCCTACTTTTTCCCTTTCCCCGCTTCCTCGTCCACATTTTCCTCTTTTTCTTCTTCTTTCGTTTTTCTCCTCCTCCCTCACCTCCATTACAGTTCCTCCTCCTCGTCCTCCACTCCTCTACTTCCATCTCCAAATCCTCCTCTTCCCCCCTCCTCAATCTCCATATCTCCTCCTCCTCCTCCTCTTTCATATCCAATTCCTCTTCCTAACCATCTCCATTTCCATTCTGTATTCCTCCTCCTCTTCCTCCTCCTCCTCCTCCTCCTCCTCCACCATCACCATCTCCACCTTCTCCTCCTTCTGTTTTTCGTCTTGCTTCTCCTCCTCCTCCATTTCTTTCTCTCTCCTTCGAGGCACCTGCCCCTCTCTCTCTCTCTCTCTCTCTCTCTCTCTCTCTCTCTCTCTCTCTCTCTCTCTCTCTCTCTCTCTCTCTCTCTCTCTCTCTCTCTCTCTCTCTCTCTCTCTCTCTCTCTCTCCCTCTCTCGCCCTCCCTCCCACTCTTTCTCCCTCCCACTCCCTCTCCTCCTTCATTTCAATCTTTATCTCCATCTCTCTCTCCCTCTCTCTTCTTCGTCTCTCCCCCTTCTCTGTCTCTCCCTCTCTCTCTTCTGTATCTTTATCTCTTCTCTGTCTCTCCTTTTTCTGTTTCTTTCTTCTGTCTCTCTCTTCTCTGTCTTCTGTCTCCCTCTTCTTTGTCTCCTTCTTCTCTGTCTCTCTTCTCTCTTTTTTCTCTCTCCATTTTCTCTCTCTCTTCCTGTCTCTCCCTCCCTCTCTCTCGCTGCCTCACGCTGCCTCTCGCTTCTCTCGTGCCTCCAGTGGGTTGGCTGGTGGGCCGAGGGCGGCGGGCGGCGATATAAATAGACCGCTTGGAGGCGCAGCAGAAGAGAGCGCGAAAAGAAAATGAAGCAGCGAGAATGAGAGAGAGGGAAATAGATTCGGCGCCAGGATGAGGCTCTTTGGTTGCTTGGCAGGGACGGTCTGAAAAATGGGGCGGGTGGGGCTGTATTGCTAAAAAAAAAAAAAAAAAAAAAAAAAAAAAACGGACCGCGAGTGAATAGTGAGTCATCACCCTGTTGTCATGGTTTTTTTTAAGCGATAACATTAAATTGGAGTGAAAGTGTGATAAATAGACACTATGACTGATGTAAGAATAATAATCATAGAAAAATATATATATAGAACGGTGTGTGTGAAACCACCCTTCTTCCGAACCCAGACCAGTTTACCCCCCCGGGGGGAATCAAGGGGGGGAGGTTTCTTCCAGACTCCTGGTGAGGGGGAGGGGAGGAGGTTTTCTCCAGTCTTCTAGTGCCCCAAGGATCCTCCCCTATGCTGATGATAACCGTCCAGCGTTAGACGGAAAAACCTCACAGCGTGTTTTCTGTGTCAGTTGCTTGGCGATTTTATTCAGCTGAGGGGAAGAAGCCCCAGGTTACTTGAGGTCCCCTGAACCCCCACCGGGGTGCGGTGAGAGTGTAGCTCATCCCGATCCCCAGGGGCCTCGACTGCACTGGTGGAATCTGCCTCATGTGATATGGGTGCGAGATAAGCGCAACTGCAGAACTGCAGAACTGTTGAGCTGCTTCTGGAGACTATTGGGCAAGACTTTATTTCGTTTATTTATTTCATTTGTTTATTTATTATTTTTATTTATCTATCTATGACCATGTATATATATGTGTGTATATATATATATATATATATATATATATATATATATATATATATATATATACTCTATGTGTATATATGTATATGTATATATATATATATATATAAGATCTCTGTTTATATATATATATATATATATATATATATATATATGCTCTATGTGTATATATGTATATATATATATAAATATATATATATATATATATACATATATATATATATTGTGTGTGTGTGTATTTGCGTATGTGTGTGCGTGTTTGTATGTATGTATTTCTTTGGGGGAGGGTGGGGGCACACTATATTAGCCTTTTTGCCCATTTTAACCCAGTATTTCCTAAAGCGATAGGTTATAGGCATCGAATGGGTGATTGATGGGGGGATGGGACCAGTCAAGGGTTTGGAGAAATGGGTTAATAAATGGGCCTGAATAAATGAGTTCATTTCGAAACTCGGGGGATGAATTTACGCAGGGGGCAAAAGAGTCATCCTCATTGATTCCACGTGGTCCCCCTCCCTCCTCTTCCCCCCCCCACGGGGGAGGGTCATGCACCTGTGGGAGAATCACGTAACCACGTGAATTTTTCATTGCTCATCGACCACTGGAACCTGGGATTCCCTCCGTCGTGTCGAGGCGTCGAATTGAACATCGAGCGCCCAGGACTCGATCCTACTTAAGAAGGGAGGAGACTACATACACTAGGCAGCTCCATGTCCCTTACCACCTATCCTCCCTATCCATAAAGTTATCTCATCTTCTCTTAAAACAACTATTCGATAACTACTGGATAACTACTCGATAACTACTATTCGATAACTACTCTGTTGGTGAACCAATTCTTCCCTATTTCATGGTTAAACCTAAACTTGTCCAATTTAAGTCCATTACAACAGTCCTGCCCTGCTGTCTTAATATGATGACCCTGCTGCTCTCCCGGAAGTGTGTTAGTCTCACATTCGCTTAGTTGTGAGTTCGAATCCCGCACTCCTCTCCGGTTCCCACCAATGGGTGCTTGATTCCTAACCCCAGCAGTCCTTAAAGCGCATAAGAGGTGCAAAAGTGATGGCTTCGGCCGCAGCTACTCATCGCCTCCTGGCGTACGTTCATCACCTCTCCGACCTGGAGTCTGGGAACCATGTCGAAGATGAGGGTTTCTTACCTGGTCCTTTTGGGATGTGTATTTCGTCGACGGTCATTCACCAGCGCTTCTGTCCTCGTGGAGATAGAGTCTCAGAGGAGGTGGATAAGGAGAAACTGGAGGAGGACCGACAAAGGGGAGAGATAGCGGTAGAGGTTGAGGATGATGATCATCCTCGAAATGGATGGGTCTCCAGTCCTTAAAGAATTGGGTGTGAATTCTTCTTTTTCTTCCTCCTCCTTCTTCTTCCTCTTGTTCTTGTTCTTCCTCTTCTTCCTATTTTGCATCTTCTTCTCCACCTTCTTCCTATTTTGCTTGTTTTTCTTCCTCTTCTTCATCATTATCTTCTTCCTTTTCTTCTGCTGCCTCTGCTTTCTCTTCTGTTTATTCTTCTTCCTCTTTTTCTGTTTCTTCTTCTTCATAGTCTTCTCCTTCTTCTTCTTCTTCTTCTTCTTCTTCTTCTTCTTCTTCTTCTTCTTCTTCTTCATTGTCTCCTTCTCCTTCTTCTTCTTCTTCTTCATTGTCTCCTTCTTCTTCTTCTTCTTCATTGTCTCCTTCTCCTTCTTGATCTATTTGTTCTTCTCTTTCCTTCTATCTCTCTTTCATTAATTTTTTCTTGTGATGCACCTCCGGAGAAGAAGAAAGCAGTACAAGATCATTTCCGACTCCAACTGTGCGGTGTTATATTTGTTGCTAGCCAACCCATCGGCGCTCAAGTGACAGACACGAACAAGTGCTTCACTCCCTGGGCGAACCATCTTCCCCTTGACACCTCCCTCCCTCCCCCTCCCCCCCCCGCATCCACTCCAGTTATTAGCATTAACAACATGACCCAGTAGCTCTGTTAACGTTAATAGCAACATTCATAACAACAGAAATAGTAATAATGGTGTCCACTTCCGTGGTAAGGATGATAGTTTTAACAGTAATGATGGCAGTGAGATGACGATCATAATAACGATAATGTCTACGGATTGGCTCCAGGAGCGTTGCCACATGCCGTGGGGCTGCGGGTTTTCAGTCAATGAAATTCCGTGCGCATCTCTGTCCTGTTTTGTTTCGTATTTCCTTCGAAGTCGCAATATTGCCCCCCAAAGGATATAGAGACGTTGCTGAAGTACTGGCGTCGATATGCAAAGTAATGTGACCTTTGACTTTGCCCCCCACCCCACCCCCAGGATCACAATCATTTCTGTAATTTACATATTTCAAAGAACGCCAGAAAACCTTCCCCCAAAGAAAATAGATTAAGGAAATGAAATAAATAGATGAATAAATTTATTACTATCAAGATCAATAAAAACGAAGAGCAAATATAATTCAAACCATATATATATATATATATATATATATATGAATAAATGCATAAATGAATAGATCAGATAATTAATAGTTGAACGAATAAATAAAAGCTAAGAGCAGACCAGTTCCAAACCAGTTTCATCTATTCACAACTGTCCAGGGACCTGCTCGCTTCATAATAACAATTCATTCATTGTCATTTCGCTCACTTCCGATATTTAAGTCTTGAGATCTGCTCACTTCTCATAATTTACTCGAGGTGTGTGTGTGTATTATTCTGTCCGCCGCCAGGCGATTCTGTTCAATTAATGAAAGACGACACGTTTTAAGGGGATTGGATTCTAAAAATGAGATTGAATAATTCTAAAAGGGGTTAGATAATTTGTAATGGGATTTGATCCCTCGTGATGGGGTTGGATTCCTCTTAAAAGTATCCAACCTCTTAAAAGTATCCAACCTCTTAAAAGTATCCAACCATCCTAAGAGGGATCTAGATCCTCTGAGATGGATCCAACTTCATTAGGCAGGATCCAAACTTCTTAAGTACTCTGAGGGGTCAAGTGAACCTCATGAACGTTCAGAGCCTAAGTGCGACTTTCGTTACTCCGTACTTCCGATTATAGATTCAGATAGGTCTTACTCTCCGCGAATGGTCGGCTCGTGTTTATTTGTATTTTTTTTAGCGTCGAATATTGAAGTCCTCAATTGGTTGTACTCGACTGTGTCTTCATGTTGTTATGCAGTTCCGCATGTTACAGGTAGAGTGCGTCGAGAACTCAGTGGAAACTTGGATCATTTTATCCTGGTTAACTTCAGATGATGGTATGCAGCAGAGAGATCCTTAGGGCCTTCCAGTGAATGGTTGGTATGGTTTGGTCTTCATGGAATGGTTACCACCACGTCGTCGGTGACTTGGTATGGGGCGAGCGATTCGATATTGAACGAGAGATGTTCTCACGGAAGTCTACGGATGTGTACAGAACAATGTCATTTAGTGCTGGCTCCGCCTCGCGAGTCACTGACCTTATAACGCCTACTCGGGTCTCCACCAGCTGAATAAAATCACTTGGCGGCAGGTGGGGTGACTACAGGAGGCAAGTATGGACGTCGGAGAGGTAACGCTTCCCCCTCCCTCCTGGGATCCTGCACGCGGCTGA
The DNA here is from genome assembly GCF_046742065.1 of Oratosquilla oratoria. NCBI lineage: Eukaryota > Metazoa > Arthropoda > Malacostraca > Stomatopoda > Squillidae > Oratosquilla > Oratosquilla oratoria. The sequence continues at coordinate 5,162,790 of NC_134781.1, read as the reverse complement.
ATAGATTCCTCTGGCTTGGGTAAAGAGATCTGTCAAGGGATTATTGAATCATAACCTCCTCATCCCGAGGGTTAATCAAAATGAGCTTGAGCTCTTCAGTACCGAGTCATGACCTAGATCGCCCGACGTTAACCAGAACAAAATGTATCATCCTATTGAAGACGCGAACCTCTTTGGAAAGGTCCTCAAACGCACACTGCACTTTAGCTTCTCTTCCAACTGACGCCAAATGAATGAGATCTAGTCTCTCCCAATGTGGCAATGAGGAGACTGTGACTCGTTCCCTAGATGGACACATGTGATCTGAACATGGACTAACGACGACGATTATACTCTTGAATGTCGAGTCGCTAACGAAGGTTAAGATAACATTAACAGGGGGTTTATAATTGTAACAGAAAAAAGAAGCCACAGAATCAACAACAAAAAAGTATCTTGGTGTAATTGACAGTAATGATCTTCAGTTGTCAGCTGACTGTGTTACAATTTCACCTGAAAAATATATACATATATACATACTTGTGAATTCAAGAACGAAAAAGAATTTGATGTAATGATCAGTTATGGTCTTGAGCTGTCAGACAATTTTGTTTGTGCCTCAAAAAGCAAGCGTGGTTGTAGAACCGAGAAGATTCCCTGGGCTTCAGTGATCCATAAGTTTTAGGAATTTGGATCATTAACCCACCAGCATTTAGAGTATGTCATTTGCTCATTGCGTGCATTCTGTGTGTGTGTTTATTTACCAAATTGTAGTATACAGTAAAGGAGTAACGCTCATTGGGTCCCGTCTACTACTCTCCAGGTATGTAGCCTTATGTAGCCTTAAATTCATGTACAATTCCAACTTAATCTATGTCCTTGATTTTCAATTACCATGTCTAGATTTGATTTCATATATTGTTCTAGCATGAACTATAGTTCTTTCTAAGCCATTCCAAGTATAAATATTATATATGTGTATATATATATATATATATATATATACATACATATATATACATATATATATATATATATATGTGTGTGTGTGTGTGTGTGTGTGTGTGTGTGTGTGTGTGTGTGTGTGTGTGTGTGTGTGTGTGTGTGTGTGTGTGAAGGAGAGAGAGAGAGAGAGAGACAGCATGTGTACGCATTTGCTCATTGGTGGAAATAGTTCTCATTCACGTTATTTAAACCAGAAACGGAAGAATAAATGTTTATGAGGAAGCGAAAGAGAAAGAGCTTACAAATCCACTGAAACTAGGATCATTCACGAAAGAGAAAGCGGAGGAGTAGGAGGAGGAGGAAAAGGAAGAAGACAGTGGCATGAGACAAACCACCAGAAACGTTCACTTGTCCTGAGGTGTATCTTGAGGTCACGACGAGAAATAAAATCAGTTCTGGAAGGACTCTGGTATTTCTCTGAGACTCCAAACATGCATTTGACATTGTAGCTTGGCAACAATGGCATAGTATAATTGGAGAAATAAGTTCGACATTTTGCCGGTATGTATTGAAATGGGTTCTAATTCAAATAGAAGTGAGAAGGCGTCTGCCAAGGATCGTCTTGGTGACAAGTAAACGAGTGACGAGTGACACTGTGATGGTCTTCCAAGCCTTTGTTACCAGGCAGATACCAAGACTGCTACACACCAGAAAACAGCCATTCACCAGTGACGTGTAGTTCGGACATTAATTTCATTGACACTTTGTGGTGTACGCCAGAAACCTCTGCCGGTAACCTTCAGTCTCTCTCTCTCTCTCTCTCTCTCTCTCTCTCTCTCTCTCTCTCTCTCTCTCTCTCTCTCTCTCTCTGTTTTCTTCTTCTTCTTCTTCTTCTTCTTCTTCTTCTTCTTCTTCTTCTCCTCCTCCTCCTCCCTAGACCTTCCTTCTGTGCTGCAGAGACGCCGTTGTGACCTCCACAAGGGTCTTGTCCACGGGGCTGGCACTTGCCTGTCTCTCAGGCATGAACAAGTGAGACGAAGGTAATGGTAAGGGAAGATATTGTAGGAAGAGAAGAGCGAGACTGTGGTGAGAAGGAAGAAGGGGGAAATTAGGAGAAAAGAAAGGAGGAAGAGAAAGAAAAGAAAGAGGAGGAAGATAAGGAGGAGGGCTAAGAGGAGGAAGACGAAGAAGAAAAGGAATAGGAGGTGAGGGAAGGGAACGAGAAGGGAAAGGAGGACGGGGAGGAAGAGGAAAATGAGGAAGAGAAGAAAGGGATCGATAAGAAAGATGACTAAGAGGATGAAGACAAAGAGGAAAACGAATAGGAGTGGAATGGGAAGGAAGGATAAGGGAAAAGGAAAATGAAGGAAGAGGAAGAGAAGAAAGGGAATGATGAGGAACAGGGCTAGGAGGAGGAAGACGAGGAGGAAAAGGAATAGGAAGGGAGAGGGTAGAACAGCAATAAAGAAGCAGGTAGTTACGATGGAATGCAGCGAGAAACAGAAAGTATTAAAAGATTAATACTTCTTTGGGAAACAAACGAACAGAGAGATAATGGAAATGGCTTGGGTGAGGGTACGTCAGTAAGTGGAGATATGTGGGTAGATATGGAGACATGCATAGTAGCAGAGAGACAGAAAGAGAAAAATAGGGACAGGTTGGTGGCCAGATAGGTTGTTAGGTGGAAAAGGGTGTTTCTCTCTCTCTCTCTCTCTCTCTCTCTCTCTCTCTCTCTCCACAGGGAGGTGCAGACAGGAATTGGTCGGAAGAAAACGGGAGGAGGGAGGAAGAAGAAGAAGAAGAGGAGGAGGAGGAGGAGGGAGAGGCATCATTTCGGGTGTGATGCAGTGTCAGCCGCCGGCGCCACCGGGGCTAAGTCTTAACAGTAGCCTCTGGACACGACCACAGAGGACCCATGAGGGTCTGAGGTGGCCACTCCTCCCCCCTGGATGCGTGCATGCCTCGTGACGGGCAGTGGGTATTCATTTGATTTCTCTCCTTAGTCTCCTGAAAGTCATTTCAACCCTGGATTGAATCGCCTGGCATCCGCCAACTTCTACCGGTTACCGGCAGGTACTTGTTCATGGAATGATTTCATTATTCTTATTAAACAGTGATTTTTTTAGCAGATGACATCACGGCCCCTTGTAACCTCCTCACGCCTTCCTATTGGGAGGGGAGCGACCCCCAGTTTGGGAACCACTGGTCTAGAGTCTTCTGCATAATCTCGGCGGGCGATGATGAGGTGGCGCTCCAAATGTACGCTCGCGGGTCCTTGCCAGCTGCTGCTGCACTAACGTGTCAAGTCCATACAAACATGTACGTGGGCTAAGTAGGCTACTCATGTATATTTCATTACGTCGAGAACGTGTTGGAATTCTCTCTCTCTCTCTCTCTCTCTCTCTCTCTCTCTCTCTCTCTCTCTCTCTCTCTCTCTCTCTCTCTCTCTCTCTCTCTCTCTCTCTCTCTTTCCCTCTCTCTATCTCCCTCCCTCTCTCTCTCTCCCTCCCCTCTCTCTATCTCTCTCTCTATCTCCCTCCCTTCCCATCAATCTCTTTTTCTCTCTCCTTCTCTCTCCCTCTCTCTCCCTCCCCCTCTCTCTCTCTCTTTCTCTCTTTCTCTCCCTCCCTCCCTTCCCATCTCTCTCTCTCTCTCTTTCTATCTCCTTCCCCTCCTCTCTCTCTCTCTCACTCTCTCCGGATTCAAATGTGTCTGAAGTAGTGAGACAGGGTCAGTCCAACGGAGACTTTATTACAAAGAGAACTCAAGGAATTGACATATTTTCCAAGTCGTCCATTTCAGCACACTGATGTACTTTATGCATTTTGTTCTGTCCGTGTTGTCCCCCTGAGTTTTTTTTTTCTGATCGTTATCCAATTCCTCCTGGCACACCACGCCTGCTAGCCCCATTCACAAAACTGTGCCAATACTAGTATATACTCGTATGTATGTAGCCAGATGAGACCACTCGCTAATTTTACTGTCTTCCAACATTTTACATCTCTGGAGACTGTTGTCAAACTCAAGAACGTAATTTTTAGTCAGTAGGACAGGTGGAGTTGCCTTCTTGCAGCTGGTTAACGAGGTCTTGGCCTTGTAAAGTCTACGGCTCTAAGACCACCCACCCTTCTCCTCCCTAAATGGTTCTATTACCCCCCCGGGGGGTAGGGGAGAGTAATTTAACTCCCCCACCCCCAATTTGGGAACTTCTGTGCTTAGGAGACTGGCGATTTTTAACTCCGTTGACGGGGGTGGACCATGTCCTGAGGAGGTATGTCGCAAGATCGTTAACCTCTCCCATCGCCCCCCTCCCCCACGTTCCCCCTTCTGCTGCATAGCTTTGCCTATCCTTAGATGCTAGAAGAAAGGAAATAAGCGCGTCACTGAATTGAACGGGTGTGTATGGAAGCTGCAGGAGATACACACACACACACACACACACGCACGCACACACACACACACACACACACACACACACACACACACACACACACACACACACACACACACACACACACACACACACACACACACACTAAGAGTAAACATTCAAGCGCCAGTAGAGGCTGGAGTAATATTGGATGTTGTTTCATATTCGTAGTTCATTTGACTTTGTCCCTTTTTTTGTTTTATTTCTTTTTTCTTTTTTATCTTTATTTCCTTGATTAGTTTCGTGGCACCCCCTCGGGTAGCAGAGGCGGGGGGGGGGAGGGTAAGATCAGGTCAGGTCATTGGTAACAACTGTGACGTGTTCACCATTGGTCTCCCCTCTTCGTTTCCGAGCGAGGGCGGGTGGTACCACGGAGGAGATGAATGAAATCGCCTGACGGCAGGGATCAAGAACGAGGACCCTCCGGGAAAGAAGGGTTTCATTCAGATCGGTTATAAGTTCTTTGCCTCAGGGGAGGGGGAGGGGGAGGGGGAGGGGTTGCCACGGAGATGAATGAGGCAGCCTGGCGGCGGCATGCCAGCCTAAGAGAACAAATAGCTCTCGGTTCGGAAAGGGCTTATCGATCATCAAAAGCCTTGGGAGTTATTTTGAACACATGTACACGCACTTTGGTGTATATTTTCGCCCTTTCAGCGTACGTCATCAGGTGCCATTTTTACCAGCTGCGGTTCTCCGCGAGTTGCATGGCACTGTTTTCATGAAAGAGTGCCAAGGTGCCCACGAGGAGGAGGAGGAGGAGGAGGCGTCGGGAGCATCACACGGTTTCCGATCAACTCATGACGTCACACAATCCCCCCCCCCACCCCACCCCCAGTGACTCATAGGAAGAGGAGCTCCCTTCAACCAATCTCTGGTTGATGGTCTCCATCTACCCAGTTCGTATCCCATAGCGTCCTAAGAAATATTTCTTAAATGGGATAAGGAAATCATTGGCGCTCTTATTTTATTTTTTCATTAGGGTAAGTTGGTCAGTGAAGACTAGGACGTAATCATGAGCTTTTAATCTCTTGGCCTTTCGTCACAGCCCTTTGACAAAAGTCCCTTTTGTGACGAAACGCCAGGGAATTATAATGGATCTATCATTCTCTCTTTCTCTCTATCTCTTTCTCTATCTCTATCTCTTTCTTTTTTAGTTTCCTTTGGCGTCACAGTCCAAACCGAGCAATCATCTAAAGTGGAGTGCTCGAGAGCGGAGGAGGGCACCTGCGCCTGGAGGCAAAAAGCCAAATGGATGGATGGATGGATACATGGCGATTCGAGTCCCACTAGGGAGTCGGCGCGTGTCGGCAGTCAGGGCATACGACAGTCTTACACCCCCCAAGAGCCGCTGCGACAAGGGCGTTCATGCCTAACCAACTCGCAGAGCGGGAAACGGCTGAAAAGTTGGGAGAGAAAATAAAGAAATGGGTTGAGTGGCGGGGACGTTGGACTGTCTCCGTGAACTTCCAGCCATAAAGACGTTAGAACTAGAGTTCCTCGGGGTTCCGCTTGACCCTTTCTCGACACTATTACAGGTCAAAAGGCGAGAATTTATAACTGATGCCTTTGCCCTCTGTGCTCAGACAGTCCGGTCAAGTGCCCACCATCGGTAGACGTTGGGAACATAAAAAACATAAGAATGGAGGAGACTGCAGGAGACCATAAGTTCTACATTAGGCAGTTCCATGCTACACTAGGAACTCAGCCTGTGGTGCGGGGGCGAAGGTGTCAAGGCGTGTGACACCGTGACCCTTAATGGCGCCGACGCTTGGAGGAGGTCTTTCACTGATCCCGTGGCACTCCCCCATTACCCTGTGGCAAAGTGTTCACAACGACTTACGTACAACGGGGAACCTCGTGGAAATTGACACCCAAGACGTGGTCCAGCAAACAAGTGTGACCTCGTCGCCAGCGCTCCCGGGAGGCTAAAGTGCCCCGGAGATGAATAAAATCAACTGGCGGGGGACAGAGTGAAAACGGAAAGTGCCACCCGGCACGGGAAGGATGGGGGAGGGGGGCACTTTTGGCACATGCGTGCGGGGCGTTGGCAACCCGCAAACCTTAGGACCCTTCTGCCAAGACATCTTGTTCATCCCAAGAACCATTCAACCTTTCGCTACGGAGGGAGTCCCCCTGGGGCCCCACCTCAGATGAATGAAATGACCTGGTGGCAGTAAGAATGAATACTAATGTAAAGCGCAATGGAAAGGGTTGGCGCTCTTATTTGATTTTTTCTCAAAAATGTCCTCGTGATTTCCATGACGTCACGCGCCCCTCAGACGCTCTGCGCTCTGGGACTCGGGGGAAACGACTTGACGTCACAGATAAGCCCCGCCCACTCCCTGTGACGTCTGCATAGTGATGACGACAGCCGCGCCCATTCACGAGACGGCAGCGCCCCTGAAGCAGCAACATCACTCCTCAAAGCAAGAGGCAGCGCATTGCAGCTGAACAACAGGAGGCAAAGAATGCAAGTGATGCAACTGAAGTGGCGAAGACTTCAAAACAGTTCGTTTTGTGGTTTCCTGAGCTGCTGAGAGAGGGAGAAGAAATAGAAGAGAATGCTGGCTGACAACAGTCACACCAAGAATAAAAAGGAGGAAGAAACACAAAAAAGCTTTATTTTTTGAAAGAATAATATTTAAAAAAAGATATGAGAAAGAAACCTAAAATAAACACGTTGGAAAAAGGACAGAAAGGGGAACTTGGGAAGAAGACGGGAAACACGACGGCAACGACGACGAAACGAAACCTTCTTCAGTATCACAAGGTGCCTTGTCTGTAAAACACGCAGGTGCCGTGTGGGATATGTATGGGGGTGGGGGGGTGGGAAGCAGTCGGGAAATGAAAACATCCCACCCAAGGTGAGGAGTCGTGGAGGAAGGACGGGGGTGGGGGGGATTGCCACGTACGGATTTTCCGGACATTTTGAATCCAGACCGGCTCTCCATGCACATCCGAAACGGAACTTGAGTCCATTAGGGTTCCTCAGGTTCGATTGAAACCGGCTGGCGCCAAGTCCTTAAAGAGGTTGCTACTTCAGAGGAAGTGAAAGGTCAGACTGTCAGCGACGCAACACCTGCACGTGCCTGACAGCCATCAACAGGTGTGGTCTCATGCACTCTGCATGGTATGGAACACGCAATTCGCCATGGACCACGTGTAAGACCCGTGATCGACGGTCACTACCATACCGACTGGGAGCGCAGAGCACGTTCAAGGAGGGCAGTGACGACGACGCGAACTCTGTACCACAGCATGGGAGCCGAGACACTAACCATTACATAAAAGAAACTGGTGTTCAACTGGTTGTTTTGCTAAATTCTTTTGCTACGAAGGGGGATTTCCTCATAGCCGAATAAAATGGTCTGGCGGCAGATACGTAGAATAAATAGTGAGGTCGGAAAACGCAGCGGATAAGTTCGTTCAGACAATCGTTGCAGAAGACGAAATGTGCAATTCATGACGCGCTTGCACCGAGTTCTCTCGCCCGGAAGTCTCTCAAAGTTGTGAAATGCCCAAGATTCACAGGGAAAAACTCTGAGATATAGAGATGCCGGGTATTTTTTTTTTTTTTTAACATTTTGGGTGATTTATTCATTATTATTTTTTCGTACAGGCGTCTTCTTGGAGAGAATGCTATAGGAAGGAGAGGATACAACAGATTATTAAAGTGGTTTGGGTTTAAAGAAAGAATGAATAAAAAAAAAAAAGGAGGCAAAGTGGGTGTGGAAGGCAGAAGTGGATGATGTGAGCTCGAGAGGAACACCGAGAATGAGGTGGATAGATGGATGAGATGGAGGGTGACATTGGAGACACGTGGAATGTTTGCCCAGGGCTCCTTCCGAGGATTCATGAGTTCGACTCCGCCGCAGGTGTTGTAGTCGTAAATGTTCGACTACAACATGCGGTGGCAGCAGTGGGATTCGAACCCATGCCTCCGAAGAGACTAGTGAAGGTGGGGGGTGAGGAGCCCTAGGGACGCTCCGGACACTCGCTCCTCCCCCTCGACGCCTCCGTCACCCAAGGCACCCTGGTCCCCGTGAGTGCCCTCCGGGTTCTGACGGAAGGGAATGTCGAAGGTGGGCGCCCCTTCAGGACGACGACAACGGCACTGGCACTCAGGAGGCGGTGGGGGTCCTGGCCGTAGTGCTCCTCTAGTGACAGCCCACCTTTCAGCGCCTTCGAATGTTCTCGATGTTCTCCCGCCGACAAATGGTTTCCACTGCTATCCGAGACGGCTTGAAATATATTTGCTATTCCGGAGAGGGGGTGAGGTCTCTTTCGGCTGAATAAAATCGCCTGGCCGCAGCATCAGCAGCTATGGGAAGTATATAACTTGCGAAGAGCTGGGAAAGGCTTAAGGACAATACCATTGCAGATCAGATGTGATGATGAGGATGGTAGCGGGAGGAGGAGGAGGAGGCGGGAAGAGGTGGTGGTGGTGGAGGAGGAGGAGAATGGGTATTAATGATGAGAAGGACGCGAACTAATGAAGGTCTTTTTTTCTTACGATTGCTACCAAGGTCGTTTTCTCAAATGTAAAGATAGGTAAAAGGCCCGTAGACTTTCTTGTGTTCGGAGAGGGTAGGCTCGGTCCCTACCCCCAACCCCCCAGTCTCCTCCCTCTCCTCCCCTCCTCCCTTTCCCCGACGCCGTCTCCTTCGTACTATTTTATCATTTTCTATCTTCTGTGCTTCGTCTTCGTTTTCTTTCTCCCTTGTTTTCGTCTTTCGTTTTCTTCCTCGTTTTCTTTTCTTTCCTCCACGTTTTCTCTCTTCCATTCTCGTTTTCTTTCTTATTTGGTTTGCCTTCTTTACTTTTTCCTTCATTTCCTTTCTCCCATTACCCCCTTTTTTGCTGCTGTTATTCTTCTTCTTCTTCTTCTTCTTCTTCTTCTTATTTTCCTTAATCCTGAAACCGATAACTGTGGGAAAACAGGTTTGGACCATAACATTGTGTGTTGCCACTGGAACATACAGAACAAATGGAACGATTTTGCTTTAACATTACATTGAGTGTATAATTATGAATAAGTAAAATGAAAAAAGTGAAGAATAAGGCATAAGACGGTCGCTCCTGGCTCCTTGGACGTGAATCCCCCCTTGACCGACAAGTCGGTCCATCGTCGTCGTCGTCTTCGGGTGGGGCGACCCAGGGAAACCTCCTCCTACTCCTCCTCCTCCTCCTCCCTCTATTCCTCCTTCTCCTCTTCCTCCTGCTCCTTCACCTCCTCCTCTTCCTCCTGCTTCTTCTCCTTCTCCTCTTCTTCCACCTCCTCCTCTTCCTCCTCCTCCTCCTCCTCCTCCTCTTCCTTAGGCCGCAGAACAGCTCGATCGACGGCTGCTGACGTCACCAAGACCCTGGGGTCCAGAGAAGAGACGTAGGTGGTGTTCCAGAGACCTTAGGGCGTGGGGGCAGATGTTCTTCAGAACAAAACATAAGAACATAAGAATGGAGGAGACTGCAAGAGACCATAAGGCCTACACTAGGCAGTTCCGTATCCTTAACCCCCTGTCATCCCTATCCATAAAGTTATCTCATTTCTTAAAATAACTCATTGTTTCAGCGCTCGCGACATGGTTACTAAGTCTATTTCATTCGTTAACCACTCTATTGGTAAACCCGTTTTTTGCCGATTTCTTTCTTGAAGCTTCTTCGTCTCACCGAGGACCAGGCTCGGCGGGGCAGACGGTGCCTCCTCCCGTCCCCCGTGGTGCCTCGTCAAGTCCGTCCCTAGGCAGTGGACCCGTGGCACCAGAAACGTCCTCTCCTCTTCCCTTGACATCTCTCCCTTCGCTTCCGTTGCCTCTCCTACCCGATCTCTCTCTCTCTCTTTTCCTTTTCCTCCTCCTCCTCCTCCTCCTCCTCCTTCTTCTTCTTCTTCTTCACCGTGGTTTGCGGAGCTGGTACCCACCCGGACCTCAGCCCTCCTGGTAGTCCGGCGCAGTTCTTTCTTTGAACGCAGGAGACGATGTGTCCATGGTATGACACTCTTGCAGTGACGATACTCGGAGGAAGCTGAGGTCACCCCAGGTCCGGGATGAGCAGCGGTTGGGGGGCCTGACTTAGAGCGGGTAAGTTCCAGTGTGGCCACTCCTTGGCTTTTTTCCCAATATCTTGGCATTTTTGCCATCAACTTGGAATCTTTGAAATAAACTATAAAAAATGAAAAAATCTTGGATTTTTTTTGCCAAATTGTAGACAATTGATAAAAATATTAGTTTAATAATAGAATATTCTCTTTGCCACTTAATAAAGTATGAGGTACACTATGTTAACAACAGAGGACAAATTAAGTTTTAAATTTTAATTCATGAGATTGTTGAAAAGTTAAGGCTGGAAACCACGACTTGCCAACTAAGTTGTCTTCTATGAGTTGACGCGTTCATGACACGTTCAATACGTTTGAGACGTTTCTCTCCTAGTCCGCCAGTCCTCTCTAGCTCATAAGTCGTGCGTGTGTGGTATGTGAGACCTGTTGATAGTTATTCAACCCTACATGATTTAATTAGAAATCATTATGAGTGACTCTGAAGAACCAGGGTATAGTGGTGATGTTACCCCACCAAAGAGAAAAGCGAAAGTGACGTGGTATCAGCAGGCATTTAGAAAGGAATGGATGGAGGATGATGAACTGAAAGATTGGGTACAACCAGATCCTACTGACAAATATACTGTCTTGTGTACTGTATGTAGCAGCAAACTCAAGCATTGCAATAAGTCGTCTCTGATGGAACACAAAGTTTCCATGAAGCATGGAAAGTGAACCTCTTCAGGAAAAGGAAGAGCTTTTTCGATATGACTGCAAGCAGTTTCTAATAGAATTGTGCATGCAGATGAAAAAGAGATTTCCTTTTGAAGAAAATAGCCTCATTGCTATGTTAAAGGTAGTGGAACCAGCTGAAGCTCTTTCTACAAAGAGGGACTTGAAATCTCTTTGAAAACTTGCTGTACATTTTCCAACATTGATAAAGGAGGATGAGCTAGATTTGCTGCAAGAGCAATGGCGAGATCTTCTATATGCAAGAGACACACTTAAAGGCATAAGTCAGTCTGCAACTGTTTTCTGGAATTGTTTACTTTCAGTGAAAGATGGGAATAATAAAGAAAAGTTTAATCTTCTTGCAACATTTATGTGCAACTTATTAGCTCTGCCACACTCGTCTGCATGTATTGAAAGAAATTATTCCCAAATAAACCAAGTTAAAACTTAGCAAAGCAACAGACTACACACAAATACAGTTGCAAACCATCTATAGGCCAAACAAGCCATCACAAGACAAGAAGTGACTTGCCAAAAGTGGGAACCATCTATTTCATTAATCAAAGATGTAAAGTTGGGTCACTGTTACATGAGATATAAAGAGAGGGAAGAGTCCAGGAAGAAGAGTAACACAGCAACTTTATATCATAGTAAAGCCGATGATGTTGATGATGAGGAATTGGAGGAGGACCCTATGCCAGTATCCTTCTTCCTGCAATAATACCATTGTCTGTAAAGTATTTGGTGAGTAGAACTTCCTCTTCCAGCTAAATTTCCTATTTTAAATAAGCCACAATCCATTTCAAGAGCCATGTCACCTTGTTTTTCGCAAGTATCAGTATAAAAAATAATTCTTGGATTTTCTTGGATTTTTTCGTAGGGTCATCTTGGCATTTTTACATTTTGTGAGTGGCAACACTGCGGGTAACCCTCCTAACCTCAGCACCGTGACCTGGACTCGATCACGCCTAAAATCCGAACCCGCGGTTACCAAACACACGGGCTACCACTGAGCCAATCTTTCGATTTCTTCCGGGGTCATCCTCTGGGTCTCGGTCACACCGGGTTGGGTATTCGTTGGGACCCATCCTCATTACCCTGTTCACACTCACGGTTTGAACCGTGCGGAAACCGCGGCGGTATCGCGTAGTCAAGGAAAAACTGCGCGACTGTGCGAGAACGCCTCCATTGATTTACATTGTAACTGAACCGCCGCGGTTCAAACCCTTTATATGAACAGGGCCTTAGTTCTGTATATGTATAGTTTTTCATGCCATCTCTCCTAGTACCAATTCTCGGATTTCATTCATGGTGTTGTCATTTTCCTGGTCCCTGCTTTCAGTGATGGGCACAGAACATTGATATTAAGGATATGTGCCATTAGGGAGCTGGTGGCATCATCGGAAGCGTCCTGCTCTCGCATTCGCTTTTAGTTGTGGGTTCGAGTCCCTCGCTCCTCTCCGATTCCCAGCAGTGACTTAATTGACCCAACAGCCCCTAAAGCGCATAAGTGACGGCTTCGGCCGCAGCTAATCAACGCCTCCTGGCATAGGCTGCTCACCTTTTGTATATATATATATATATATATATATATATATATATATATATATATATATATATATATATATATATATGCGGTAATCTTCCTGATATAACGCTGCTTCCACCTCATTCCTTTCTTTTTCATCCATATTGAGCTTTATCTAAGTTTTCATATTTTCAATGCCACTCCCCCATTTATACGTCTCTTCTTTCTTCAGCTGCCATCGTGACTTCTGTTTCCTTCGTGAGTCCTCTCCTTTTGTTCCACCTTCATCCTACACATACCTCCCCCTCCCCCTCCCCCTCTCTCTACATCCGTCTCTCTCCCTCTCTGTCTCTCTCCCTATATCTCTCGCCAACCAGTTTCTGAAGCGTTTACACAAAAACAAGCACACTCGAAACTAACGGGGTGAAACACTTCAGTAAATATACTAGGCGTGACCCTGTCCCAAGTCAGTTTAGGGTTCAGCAACTTGGTGTCCTCAAGTCAATTAGGCCTGACCTCGAGATTGTGCTTTAACACTCATTAACCTAAAAAAAAATCTGGTGTTTGCCGAGACGATAATATCAAAGTTGTCCTCACTTTTTTCAAAATGTTGAAGTTACAAACAAGAGGAGTCTTGAGCTTTACAGCTCCATTTTGCCTTCACCAGTCCTTATGAATTAATACCCCTTCCCCCACCCCCCGCTAAGGGAGAATTAGAAGACATCTATACTTTGTATTTATGTGTAAATGTTATAGATAGTTAAAATCAATGACGTGTGTACGTTTGTTACGTTGTGGGACAGGAGTATGGCAATGGTTCTCAACCTTTTTGACTCCATCCCCCTTTTCATGAATTCTCAATATTCTAGTGGCTCCCTTTCATGTTTTCTTCAAATACCATCCCGCCAAAAAGACAAAAAAAAAAAAAAAAAATATATATATATATTGATAAAGAGAAACCCTTTGCTTTATCACAAAGTTGACAATCATAGTTATCTTGTGTTTCTTCTGCCAGGACAGAGTGATGGGAGCTTCTTTCTATATTCAGATTCCTCACAATATATAGAAATATATAACTAGAAACACTAGTTGGGGAGGGTCTAAATTTATGATTATCTGAAGTTGGGTCAGCCTTGGTCATAAAGGCTGATAGTATCTCGATGAACTCGTTCCGTGTCGAGTGGCACTTACGATTTCATTCTATTGTTCGAGAGTAACGCCATCATTGACGAAGTGACAAAAGGGTATTGCAAATCATATTAATATATATTTTTTTACCATCAAAGACAGTGGAAGTGAACTCTGAAGAAATTATTATTATTTCGTTTATAAATACGAAATAAATTTCAGTGTTGCTGATGATTAATTGTTGATGATCTCCGTGATTGTTGTTCTTCTTGTCTTTCCGAGCGGCCCCCGTGGGGAGAAGGGGGGGGAGGGCACACTGTTAACTCAATCCCCCGCCCCTACCTTCAGCACGGGTCAGGTCCTCTCCATTCCCCCCCCCAACCTGCCGTCAGGCTATTTCATTCACATTCGTGGCATCCCCTCAGTAGCCAAGGCATTATAACCTATCATGCACTACATATTTCATCCTCTCTGCCGCCAAGCGATTTTATTCACCCCCGTGGCAACCCCATGGTAGGGAAGGCCCCATAACCCATCTCGTTGAATCCTGCATCTTCTGGTCACTTCCGCCAGGTGATTTTATTTATCTCGTTACCACTCGACCTCACGGTGACGAAGAAACCGATCAAGATGAGAAATCTTCTCGACTGACCCCCTTCCTTACCCGGTGGCACTCTACCCTAAACTCTCCCTGCTGTCGACAGGCGATTTCATTCATCCCGTGGCACTCCACCCTTGGGCAGCGGAAGGCTACATTTAGAGAGACAATGAGGCTACTGAAAGCAGGTCCCTTCACTTGTCTTATCTTTCCTGCACTTCATATCTTATTCATCATATCTGACCTGTGTGTGTGTGTGTGCCTGAAAGTGTATACATACATACTGTACATATATATATATATATATATATATATATATATATATATATATATATATGTGTGTGTGTGTGTGTGTGTGTGTGTGTATACATATATAGTATATATATATATATATGTATATATATGTGTGTATATATATATATATATATATATATATATATATATATATATATATATATATATATATACTGTACACACACATGTACATGAGATCCAGACACAATGATTTGAATTCGTGGACTTGGTGTTCTTTTCAGCTCACGATGGTATCTTGTTACACTTCCAGGGTCGTTGTCGTCGTCGTCATCATTTGCGAGCCTCAGGTTACGCAACGCGAGGTCCTTTCTTGGTGCCTTTGTTTACAAAACAAGAGCCCCGGTCGGCTCGCGTCACCCTCAGGGAAACTGGAGGTCGCGTGACGTGATCTAACTCCAAAACGCTTCATCCCCTTGGGTGGCGATAGTAACTCTTGGTTTGCATTACTATCGTGAAACTGTAGACGTAGAGGGAGAGAGAGAGAGAAGTATCTGGGGAACGTCGAGGCAACCCGGAGGATTTCAGTCATCGAGAGGAGGCTGGACTACTGGTATTGCTGTCGTTTGCTGACGTGTTTGTGGAGTTGGGGCTGTTCCCACGGCAGGAAGGGAGAAAGCAACCTAACCATCCGTCCTGTGAAGTTGGGGCCTTTGGAAAGTTCCCTTTGCGCTCAGATGTCGTAGAAATAAAAATATAGACGCTTGGCGTTGATAGTTTCGCCCGCCGCCTTGAGCTGCCGCGTCCCGAAAGGTTGGCAGCCCTGACAGGAGGAGGAGGAGACGGAGGCGGAGGGGGAGGAGGGGGCCGGGAGCGAGCGGTGATTTCCCATGAATGAAGATAGAAAGAGGACTCGGCGTTTTTCTCCTAAATAAGTGCTGCGTTAACATTAATGTTGTGTATTTGTTTGTTTGTCTATTGTCATCGTGTGTTTTTGGCGTCGAGTTCTGGAAGTATTTTGAAAGGTTGAGGAGTAAAGCGGATGCAGCAAAGAGCTATTGATAGCCAGCAGCCTTACTTCCCGCTAGCCCGAGGGTTCGCTGCGTTTCTGCTGGTGCGTCGGGATGGCGCTGCATCAGCGAGATGTGTGCTGAAAGGGCCTTCACATGACTAGTATGTACTAATGTATGGTTAAAAAAACAATTATCGACATCTCTCATCCCTCCCGTGGTCTTATTATCGACCAAGAAATCTCAAAATGTCTCTGTTGGGTACTTGCTATCCACCTGACCCTGTCATTATTGATAAAATCACTTCACTATATTGGCGATAAACGTCTCTTGAGCATGGGTCCGTCTTATGCACGGAAGATATATTAGTGGTAGTTGGGGACTCCCCCCCCCTTGTTTTTTTTCTTTTCTTTTTTTTTACCAAGATGACTCAATCCAAATGAATTTCGGAAAAAAGAGGGAGGAACCTCGGAAGGCATTCCGAAGGGAATGAGCTGTCAGATAAAGTGAGGAGGCCGATCTCCAGAGGGGGAGGCACGTCCTGAAGAGACCCCTTAGACCAGTGGTTCCCAAACTAGGGGTCGCCCACCTTCCAGGGAGGATACAAGGGGGGGGGGGTGCCAAGTCATCTACTCACAAATCATTGTTTACTAACAATAATAGAATTATTCCAAGAACAAGTATCTGTCGTTTTACCCGTGTTCTATTAATATATATATATATATATATATATATATATATATATATATATATATTTGTGTGTGTGTATTATATCACATAGACACAAAAAGGGTGGGGGAGGGTGGGGGCATGCGGGTCTGCTGGAAGCCAAAAGGGTTAGGGCGTCATGTAGGATCACTTGGGAACCACTGCCTTAGAGGATGTCTGTCAGATCTACTACTCATGCCAGTCGTCGTTAAACGGGTGACTGAACTTCGAGGAGAAAGTAGCCAAAAGGGCGGCTTACCGTCCACGTCCGCTCTTCTCACACGGATCGACGTCGTGCTCTCAAATAACCATGTACACGACCACGTGTGCAAACGTCCGTAGACACCCATGGTTATTTCATAGCACGACGTCTTGCCGTGGACAGCGCACGGCAAAAAGTCGATGCGTGTGAAAGAAACTAAGCTTCCCTCCCTCACGCTGCTTCGGCTCGGGACGTTGCCGTCAAGCCCTCCGAGTCCACTGCTGGACCAAGGCCTCAGGAGCACGACTGTGCCGACCTCTGTCTCGTCACTCCTGCAAACTTCTCTCTCATCTCTATCGTTGAGGTGTCGCGTTGATTCGATCCTGGGTCTGTGTGGACCACCATTCCTTCGAATCAACAATAACCTGCCTGAGTCCAGGAGGAGCGTCTACTAAAGGTTCCCTGCTTACCAGAGCCCCACATTTTCCGTCGCCGAGCGAACGAAGCGCAGACAACCCGCTGCCCCTCACACACACACACGCAACCCCACCACACAAGCAAGATCAAGAGCCCAAGAACACCGTTGTGTCGAGCACTCCCCCCCCCCCCCCGGAACAAGCGAGACTCGCGCTTGCCTTCACCTTTGCGTATGCTTTGGAGCCTTCGACGGCCGCATTCGTGTTGGCGTCGTTTGTGTCCCCCCTCTCTCTATCTCTTTTTCTAATGCCACTCATAGATTTGAAAAAAAAAAAAAAAAAAATCGAGAAGCTCCAGCGCCGTACATTATTTTTAATTATTAATATTATTTTTATTATCATTATTATTATTACTAATTATTATTGCTATTATTGTTGTTATTATTATCATTGTTACAATTATTTATTATTATTTCTGTTACATATGTAGACATTATTAATGAAGGCAAATGGGTCAGCGAACAATTAAATGTTGTGGAATCCCTGACCTGTATTGACCTACTTCATCTCAACCCAACCTAACTTAATCCTGCGGCAGCGGACAAATCTCATCCGATGGTCAGATACGGACCCCCACCTCCCCTCCACACACACACACACACGAGTGTGAATGGCGGGCATGACGCCATATGACGTCATCCGCAGTGCCTTGGCACGAGTGCCAGGTGCCTCGCGCGTCACCGAGGATGAGGAGGGAAGACAGTACCACATGCGAAGTAGTAGTATTAGTAGTAGTAGTAGTAGTAGTAGTTGTATCGCGGTCCGGTAACTTATTTTGAGTTTTAATTAACAGGACCAGACCATCTTAGCGAACGATTTTATGATTGATCGTCATTGGCCATGGAAATGCTCTGGAGTGTGTTCTTCATCTTGAAAATCGGGATCACAAACTATATCAGAAAAAAGTAGTTAATCAATTCTCTCTCTCTCTCTCTCTCTCTCTCTCTCTCTCTCTATATATATATATATATATATATATATATATATATATATATATATATATATATATATATATATATATATATTCTTTATCTACAAAGAGTAGCAGAAAGGACAAAAAAATGTGTAGAATGCCCGCAGAGGCCCGCTCCGAGAAGAAGAGCGAAGGGAGTTGGGGTTGGAGAGGGGCATCATACCAGTTGGCACTCTTTTGGTGTCAATCCGAAGCCAGTTGGCGCCAATATATTGCACCCAATGGCACCAAGTCACGACCTTGGTGGTGAAATTTGTACGTGGTGACCTTGGTGGAACCCCCACGTGTTTTCAAGGACACCCCTGTGGACCAGAGTCACTCAGCGTTCTTTTGTGATTGGAGACTCGTGTCTACTCAACGAAGAATGCTAACCACTTCTACCATCCCCCCTACATGCTATCTGTCTATCTGTGTACCACTAAGCTTCTTATAAGGGGTGGTCAGACAAGGCATGCACTCACTCCTACCCACCATACCTTCTATCTTAGCTCATTGTGGATGAAGGCTCATCCTTGTCACCTGCCCGGGTCAGAAGCAATGCAGCAAGACACAGCACACCCACAGCAGGGCCAGCCACTTCATCGACAAGGCGACCCTCTTTTCTTCCTTCCTGCTACAATTCTTACAATTTCTCCTTAACTG
This sequence comes from Oratosquilla oratoria, assembly GCF_046742065.1. Lineage (NCBI taxonomy): Eukaryota > Metazoa > Arthropoda > Malacostraca > Stomatopoda > Squillidae > Oratosquilla > Oratosquilla oratoria. Next base: position 5,144,153 of record NC_134781.1, on the reverse strand, counting down.
CTTCTGTGACCAATAGGGACATACACGGGGTCAGCGTAAATCTTATTTCCCTGTACATTGCACTAAGGCAAGTACACGACACTCCAGCCTCCTCCGTCGTTTAAGCACAAACTCCTTTGACTACCGGAAGTTTCCATCGGCTGAATAAAATCGCCTGACGGCAGCCAGAATGAAACTCGTATGTACAGACTTTGGCAGGGAAGGGCTACAAACATGCCATGCCATTTATGTTCCATCGCCAGACTATATTATTCAGCAGTGGGCTCCCTCTCCTTTCGTTGAGCACTTTCGAATTGCGGAGACTCCCCCCCCCCCCTCAGCTGAATAAAACAGTCTGGAGTCAACCGGAATAAAATCACTATACTATGAAGCAATTCTTAGATTGTACCTCCCCCCCAAAAAGGCTCGGTGTTAACTAGAATAAAATCTTTGAAGGCACCACACTCTGCCTCCTGGCGGCATATTTGGGTAAACGCGTTGGTAGGTTCAGTTCAAATGATCAGCAGCCTCGTCCGTTATTTGCAGCTTGAAGCAAAACAACCCATCATTCAAAAACAAAGAATGAGTGCTCTAGACAACCATTTGACTATCATCGTTGAGCCATGAACGATCATCGTTGAGCGATAATCGCACCGAGAAAATTTTATCTTAAAGACGACGAAAACTCCTCAAGGAGGTCAAGGTTAATGAGAATTTATTGCCTTGATTTTCCCTCTTTTATTTTACAAATCTCTCTTTCACCCTTTAAAACCCCTTAAGGATGTTATGAGGTAGGGCACTGAATATAGTAGTCTGTGCTTTAAGGGCATCAGGGGTCAGATCATAGGCACAAATATCACAAAAAATGGAAAAATAAAATATAGCACCAAAATGAGTAACAGTTGTAGACCAGGGGTGGGGTGGGGGGGTCGGCATAACATGTGTTCAATCTATACATCAGGCGCTGTGGAGGTGGCAGAGAGCGGACCAGGGCGCCAGCGTCTGGAGGTGGGAAGACAGATGGATGGATGGATGGGTGGCGACCCGAGTCCCGCTAGAAGGTCAACGCGTGACGGCAGCAGTAATAACTTCATATATAAGGCCATACATCCCCCGATTTGCTCCGACAAAGGCGTTCATGCCTAGCCACCTCGCAGAGCGGGTAACGGTTTAAGAACATAAGAGTGGAAGAGACTGCAAGAGACCACAAGGCCTAAACTAGGCAGTTCCATGTCCCTTACCACCTGTCATCTCCATCCATGAAGTTATCTTCTTTTAAAACAAATGTTTCAGCGCTCACGACATGTTAACTAAGTCTAGTCCATTCGTTAACCACTATGTTGGTAAACCAGTTCTTGACTATTTCCTTCTTAAACCTAAAGGTTTCAGAAGAAAGAAGAATGGAGATTTATCACGAGGAAGAGGGGTTTTTTCTAAGATGGCTGCTGGAGCTTAGTGTGGCCACCAGCACTTTGTGGGATTGGAAGCTGGAACTGGAAGACATTTCTTGAGTTCTTTGCAACCGGGTGGGGCCCAGTGCTGGAAAAAAGAACAAAAGGAAAATAAATGGACAAGTTAATATTAGCTAATTCATATTAATGTTAACAATAATATCAATAATGACAATAATAATAAATATAATAATAATACTCCTGAAAAGAACGAAAGAAAGAACGCAAATGGACATCTTGGTAAGTAATGCTCTTTCGATCGGCTGACATGCTAAATAAAATCACATTTGTTCATCCCATCTCACGGCTCGATTGTGCAGTGGTAGAGTTCTTGACCGCTAATTCAGCGGCCCTAGTTCGAGTCCCGTCCAAGGCTGGAAATGTTCGTATCTCTGTGCTGCGAGCCGCCACTCCAACTCTGGTGGACAAGGAGTTGGATGTGTGTGCGTAAGGTCACAGCATTACTCGTAAATCGGGCCATGAGATCTCTGAGCTCTCATTCGGGATGGTAATAGCTGTTGATCACGAACTCCAGCAAGTGGTCCAAGACCCAATTGATGAATCACACTTGCATAATTAAAGTATCGACGGCAACGCGTCGCATCATCATCTTTATCTAAGAGGTAAGTCTACGTAAAAATATCAGATACTTTTTCGAAGATAGCGTTTAAGCCGTCTGGCGGCTTAAAGGGAGACTTCTGCAATTACTGGTCGGTTCGCTACTTCCCCAATTGTGGCCCCGTTAACGACCTGAGCGCCAAAGGTCTCCCACAACTGAATGAAATCGTCTGGCGCCAGCAGAGCCCCAACCGTAGAAAAACGAGTCTTACTGGTACGTTTTGCTCGGTGCGACTATCGCTCAACGATGATCGTTCATGGCTCAACGATGATCGTCAAACGATTGTCTCGGCCACTAATTGTTTATGAATAATGGGGCTGTTTGGCTTCGAGCTGCAAAGTACGAGGCCGATCATTTTAGCCGAACCTACAACCAACGCATTGACCCAAATGTGATGCCAAGTAGGAGGATGCGCGTCACCCGCCATTGACTGGAGTAGGTTAACAATCGCACTTTAACCTGCGAACAAACTGAGCTTGAACGGGTTAACAGAGTTAAGAACCTGAATACCTTGTGCACCTTCCGTACTCATCATTCCCATGTAGCCATTTCGTTTAGCTGTTTGTCACGCCTCCCGTATATATGGCTGTTAGACCCACGTCGGCCTATTAACCGCCACTTCAGGGCAGCGGTTCATTCCCTTGGGGGGTCCTCAGTCGACCCCTGGGGAGATGGGGGCACAAAGTTTCCCAAATGGGAGCCGCAAATCGAAAACGAGTGATGGTAAGTGTATAAATGACGATTTTATTCAGAGTTAGAGAAGTGGTAGTCTCCTATGGGAGGTTAAAGAAGAGGAGTACATAAGTACACTTGGGATAGGTGGTGAAAGGGATTGGAAACCCTACACTTGGGATTCGGAAGGAAAAACCGGTCGAGAGGACACTTATACATCTTTAACATAACAAAGGAACGACTGTAGATCTGTAGAAAGGTCCTCGCTAGTTGGAGAGTTATGCGAGAATAGAAAGAGGAGGCGAAGAGTAGAAGGTGGTCAGGATGCGAGTCGTCACTCACCATGACAGCTGGGTCGCACCAGTTGAGCTGTGGTTTGCCAAGGTCCATGGTCTTCTCGTGCTGATGGACGATCGCCAGGAGCTGCCCAAGAAGAAGAGAGATTTCTCATTAAGAAGGGGTCGTCACTCAGTGAGGTCGGGAACAAGCGGGACCGAGAAACGACCATATTTTCAATTTTATTTTTTCTTCTTCTCTCGATATTTATTGACTTTACTTATTGAAGGCCGCTTCGTCCAGGAGCCAAGAAAGGAGGGAGGGAGGAGTATGGAATGGGAATCGAGTATGTGAGGATGAAATGGGAGTGGATTTATGCCTTTGATTTTGACTACCTTCCTTGTAAGGGGGGAAAAGCCCTTGGTATATGTATGTACTTATTTAAAAAGGGAAATGGCTGACGGATGGGAGAAATATGGCTACCTCCTTTATTAGGGGGGAAGAAGTCTCTTCTTATAAATTATCTTTGCATTTGTTTATGTATTTATTTACATACTTATTATATTAGTTTATTTATGTACTTGTATATAATTTTATTTTCTTAGATCTTTTTGTCTGTTTTCGTGGTAATACAAAACCCTCAAGGGATGGAGACGTGTATCTTTGCCGGTGAAGTGTCTGTCTGTGGGGGGAATAAAACACCAACATTAAAGACGACTGAAATAGTCGTATAATTTGGAAAATCAAGTTCTTCCACATGTTGCTGCCATGCATTGGTATCAGGAGGGTTTTGATGTACATGTGATTGAAGATAGACACAGTGACAGAATTATTTATTTTTCCACACCCGTCGGTTGGCGGTTACTTAGAAGCTCCAGATCCGATTCATTAAAGGTGTCAGGGCTAGTTCTGTCTCCTCTGGACTTAGGACGAAATGAGGTCTTCATAGATGGTATATTAGTTAAATTTTTCTATGTACTTTCTTTCTCCCTGCCTCTCTTCAATTTGTTGATGTTGTGTGACTGGATCGTTTGTTCCTCCATGTTGCTCCGAAGATCTGTGCATTTGCCGAGTAAAGTCATTCCACAGTTCTGAAGTGTGAGTGTGATCTTGGGTCACGTGCCGGACTAGTGATCAACAGCTGTTACCCTCCCGGATGCGAGTTCCATTGCATATATGACCCGATCTAAGGGCACTGCTGTGATTTTGCGCGTGCGCGCACACACACACAACTTCTTGTCTGAGGGAGAGATCGACGACTTGCAGTGCTCTGATGCTTTTTAAGCTCTATGTGGGGACCGACCTCGGAACTGTTGTGTTACCAGTCCAAGGTGGTGTCACTACACCAAGCCGCTGGTATGTGTGTGTGTGTGTGTGTGTGTGTGTGTGTGTGTGTGTGTGTGTGTGAGAGAGAGAGAGAGAGAGAGAGAGAGAGAGAGAGAGAGAGAAAGAGAGAGAGAGAGAGAGAGAGAGAGAGAGAGAGAGAGAGAGAGAGAAGGGGGGAGCAAGAAAAAAAAGAGGAAAAGCCAGGAGGTAGAGAGGGGATAAGAGTAGGCTAAGGGGCGTGAGAAGAGACTGAGGAAGGGAGTCTATTGAATGAATAACCATCTATCTGTGATGGGATTCATCTTGTCCTGTCCTACTTCTGGAGCTTCTAGTAACCCTTTGGAGGCCAGAGGGACCTTTTAAGAAATCTGGCGCCAGACAGTTTTATTCCATAGGTTTGAAGAGTCCCTCAAACAGTTGATATGTACTGATGTGTTTTATCTGACACTGATCCGGGCACGTGGGTTCTGGATATCGTAGGTCCTCGGGTTCTTGGGTAGGCAGGCACTCCAGGAGCCACAGGGGGGCTGGGGAGTGCCAAAAATACAAGGGAAGTCACCGGTGCCAGTGGAGAGTGAGGGGAAAAAAATGTGGGTTACAGATCGACGGTACCTACCTCAGGCACTACCTTCTTGTAGGTCGGGGATGAGAATCTGATCGGGTAGCGCTCGCCGGAGTCCGTGTCAAGGTCGAAGAGGACCGGGTGTTTGGTGTGGTTCGTCTGCTCCGGAGTCGTTACGTTGTGGACCAAGGCTCCTGGACAGTAGTCGATCCCCTGGTTGTTGATTGAGGGGAGAAGGAGGAAGAAGTGAAACACGTGGCTTTACTGTGGTGTAAAGGCTTTAAAAAAAGATACTTCATATCACCAGTTATTTCTCAGGAATAATTTATTTACTTGCAAAACAACAATCTAAGGAGCTTTGTGGGCGTGGGTGGCTGAGAGCTGACCAGGGCGCCGCCGTCTGGAGGCGAAAAGCTAGAGGGTTGGGGGCTCGAGCTCCGCTAAGAGAGCCAACGCACGATGCGACGTCTGTCACAAGGGCACAGATGAGGTTTTACATCCCCAAAAACTACAAAGGCATTCAAGGCCTTGCCACCTTGCAGAGCGGGTAGCAGAAAAAAAAAAGTGTTTCTTGGGCTCAGTCCTTGGCTTTACCTTTTCGAGCTCGTATGTCGGCGTGCTCCACGTCCACAGGTGTATCTTGTAGGGCCCAGAACGGACGGCCATCAGCCGGTCACCTCGGTACAGGAACACTGGCCTGCGGGAGACACAAGGTATACTGACATTTAGCTGGCACTGTGGAGGAACAGTCTTTGGCCCTGTGGAAGGTGCAATGAGGGTCAGTTGTCACTGTAGGGGGACTCTGGTACTGTGAAGGCACAAGGTTAGGCAATGAGGGTCAGTTGGCACTAGGGAGGAACAAGGTTTGGCACTGTGGGGGACTCCATAGTTGGCACTGTGAGGGCACATGGTTTGGCAATGAGGGTCAGCCGCTATAGTAGAGCTAACACGGGGGGATTTTCCCCCTCCCTTCTAACTTGACTGTCTATAGGTAAACTTGGTTACTTTGAGTTTAACATATTAGTCGTCGTCTGTCTCGAGCAGTGGCTGCGAGGCGTGACTGGCTGACTTAACTCTCTTGGGGGAATTTCTCATGACCATCAAGGAGATATTGATTTTCTCTGAAGATCAAGACCAAATGTTGTATCGTCAAATTTCTGACTCCAAATAAAAACTGTATTTAGATGAAGGAGGGTGAGATGAAGTAGATATAAGTCTAGCTTAGATATGTAATATTATGCAACGTGACTCATATATATTCACTTACCCCGTTGAGTATCTACTGCTCGTATATCAACAAAGAATGAATAAAAGTCAACCGAACAGCGCCAGACTCAGTGACAACGAGTTCAAAACCCAAAGGAGGACGTTAGCAAACCTGTCAACGATGACGTCCGGATGTTTCAAGTTGTCCAGGAGGCTCAGGCCGTCGAGGGACTTCCCCTCGAGGTGGTCCTTGATGTCGTCCTCCTTGAACCCAGCGATGTCCAGCGCCGTCAGGAAGAAGTCCATCTGGGTCCACAGCTGGCTCGTGACAGTGCCGGCGGGGATCGTGCTCGGCCACCAGAAGATTCCCGGCGACCTCATGCCGCCCTCGAACGTCGTCTGCTTCCCGCACAGGAAGGGCCCGTTGCTCCCGCCTGCAGATCAGTACCTCCATCAATCAATCCATCCATTTGTAGCCTGACTCCATTCATCCACCAGTCCAATCAATTAGCTCATTCATCTGTAGCCTCAGTCCATCTGTCCATTCCATCCATTTGTGGCCTCAATCCCTTCATCCATCAACCAGTCCTTCCAAGTATCGCCTCGCTCCTTCTCACTTGAGACCCACGGCCCCCAAGGCATCCGGCCACGGCCACAGAATTCGTCCGAAAACACTCAGATTCCCCCCCCCCTCGTTGTTGCCTGTGTGAATGATTTTCCAAATTCCATGCTCTTTTCAGCACGGTCAAAACAAGAAGAGTTCGGTTCCTTCCGGAAAGGAAACTGACGACATGACGTCATGGCGCAGATAGGCTGTGACGTGATACCGTTCTTTCTCTTGTCGAGGTAAAACGCCCTCCATTCTATTATTGGCTAATTTGAAAATCTCTTCAAAGAACATAAAACTGGAGGAGACTGCAAGAGGCCATAAGGCCTATACTAAGCAGTTCCATGTCCCTTACACCTGTCATCCCTATCCATTACACAGGGGAACACTTTTTCAGTAACTTTGAGTTGCATTGGATATTTTAACGGATTTTGAAAGAGTTTTAGGCGCTGATTTCAAATCTGAAATTAGTTTTTCTCTACAAGCTCTAGTTTGTATGCAATTTGAGGTTAATGAAATTGTACATATGTGAACTTGCGTAAACCATGTATAAGCATTTTAACGGCCATATATATAGATAGCTTCTAATATTTTGATCATTCTTCTTTTGTTTCAGTTCAAACATGGCTTCCAGAATGAGACATCATTGCAGAAACAAGCCTGATGCCTTCTGCTACATATGTGGATGCTACACACTCAATCGTCAGAGACGTAACATATCCTCGTTCGTCAAGCGTGCCTACAAGGCATATTTTGAAGTTCATCTTGGTGATCAAGACAAGCAATGGGCTCCTCATGTTGTGTGCCACAATTGTGAGGAAATGCTTCGAGACTGGACCAAAGGAAAACGCAAAGGTCTGCCTTTTGGAGTTCCAATGATTTGGCGCGAACCCACCAACCATGTAACTGACTGTTATTTCTGCATGGTAAACACAACGGGTGTTGGGAAGAAAAACCGACATAAGATTACGTATCCGAACATTCCCTCAGCTATTCGGCCTGTTCCGCACTCTGAAGAAGTACCTGTTCCAGTTTTCAAAGGCTTGCCTTCATTGGACGATAAAGACATTGGACATGATACAAGCCAGCAAGACAGTTGTGACAGTGAATTGTCAGAAAAGTGTTCACAATCGGTGGACTGTTCTTCAGACACTGAACCTTTCCCCGTCCCTAAGCCTCTTCCCCAGGCTAAACTGAATGATTTAGTGCGGGATTTAGGTCTTTCAAAGAAAGCAGCAGAGCTTTTGGCATCGAGATTACAAGGCAGAAATTTTGTTGATCACTCTGTTAAAGTATCATATTTCAGAAAGCGTGACCAGCTTTTTGTGACCTTCTTTTCAAAAGACAGACAGTTTGTTTACTGCCATGACATCCCAGGGCTTCTCAAAGAACTGGGTGTACCTTACTATAGTTCTGCTGAATGGAGACTCTTTTTAGACAGTTCAAAACGCAGTCTAAAGTGTGTTCTTTTACATAATGGCAATGTTTATGGAGCAGTACCTGTCGGTCACTCAGTGCATTTGCGGGAAGACTATGATGATATGAGAATGGTCATGGACTTATTAAAGTATCATGAGCACAATTGGATAATTTGTGTAGACTTAAAGATGGTCAACTTTCTTCTTGGACAACAGAAAGGTTTCACCAAGTTTCCATGTTTCCTCTGTATGTGGGACAGCCGAGCACGAGACAGACATTGGGTCCAGAAGGACTGGCCTATTCGTGACACCCTTGAAGCAGGCATGCCAAATATCATACAAGACCCAATTGTAAACAGAGCTAAGATCATCTTTCCTCCTCTTCACATCAAATTAGGTTTGATGAAATAATTTGTCAAGGCACTGGAAACCGAAGGTGAATGTTTCCAACACATCATCACAGCTTTACCAGGGTTATCATTTGAGAAGATCAAAGCAGGCGTGTTTGATGGCCCACAGATTCGAACCCTAATTCGTGATGATCAGTTTGTTGCTAAGATGACCGCTTTAGAAAGGGCAGCATGGTCATCCTTTGTGGCAGTCGTTCAGAACTTCCTTGGAAACAATAAGGCGGAGAACTACAGTGAACTTGTGAACAGAATGCTCCTCGCTTTTCGTGATCTCGGGTGCAACATGAGCATCAAGCTTCATTTTTTGAACAGCCACCTTGATCAGTTCCCTGACAACCTGGGGGCTGTGAGTGACGAACAAGGAGAACGATTCCACCAAGACCTGAAGATCATGGAAGAACGCTACCAAGGGCGCTGGGACAAAAGTATGATGGCTGACTACTGCTGGAGCATTAAACGAAATTGCCCAGATGAAATGTACAAACGCAAAAGTTACAAACGCAAATTCCTGCCTGAAAAAAATACACAAAGAAATTGATAAGCTTCCATCAGCTGTGGTGATGTTCTGAAGGATGCTAATCTAACTTTTGGATAGATGTTCTGTTAATGTTCTGTTTCTTTTGCCTTAATAAATGTACAGAAATGGCTTTCATACTGTTTTAAGATTCAAGTGAACAAAAGAATTGTGGCTGATATTGCAATTTCCTATAATAACGAAAATTTAAAAAATAAATAAAAATGTCAAATTGCATAAAATCTGTAGCTTGCAGACAAAACCCGACTTCAGATTTGAAATCAGCACACTCAAGTTGACTATAGAAAAGTCTTTTTTTAAATGCAACAAAATGAGTGTTCCCCAGTGTTATCTAATCTCTTAAAACAACCAATGTTTTAGCGCCCATTACACGGTTATACTGAGTCTATTCCACTCATTAACCATTCTGTTGGTAAACCAGTTCTTGCCTATTTCCTTCTTAAACATAAATATTTCAATTCCGGTCAAAGCATTATCACACTGGGCTATTTTACCTCCAGCCTCCAATTAATTGGCGGTATCCCCCCACTTCCAAAATGTTTTCCGCCTTAATATCACTATAGCAAACTATTTCATCTCAACAATTTACATAAAATATCATTTGATATGTTGGATGAAAATTATTTTCCTCCAGGATGTCCGATTTCGACAGTCGGAGGAAAAGTAGCCAGTGTAATAACACCTTCAACAACAACAACAATAACAACAGCAGCAGCAGCAGCAGCAGCGGCCTTGATGACTGCAGGGTATTACCTTCCACTTTGCTGACGAGGGCAGCGCCGTTGTCCGACGCGAAAACGACGAAAGTGTTCTCATGGATCTGGAGCCGACGAAGAGTGTCGAGGATCTGCCCTACGCCCCAGTCGAGCTCTCTCACGGCCGCTCCGTACCGCCCTAAGGAGGAGGAGGAGGAGGAGGAGAAGGTCAAGCCACGAGGATCGAGAAATGCCCCAGACACGCACGAGTCAGTCATGAAGGCAGCCTTTTCTTACATACATATACCCAGGGCTTTTTCCCCCTTACAAGGGAGGTAGCCAAAGTTAAAGGCATAAATCCACTCCCACTCATTCCATCCCCACATACTCCATTCCCACTTACCACCCCTCTCTCTCTCTCTCTTTTCTTGGCTTTTTCTTACATTGAAAAAAAAAAACGTGTGTGTGTGTGTGTGTGTGTGTGTGTGTGTGTGAGAGAGAGAGAGAGAGAGAGAGAGAGAGAGAGAGAGAGAAAGAGATCATGATATACTGCGGACAACCAAACTGAAATATATCTCGTTCTTATTGCATTGAATTTGCATTTGTAAAATAAAATAAAAAAATGACAAGGGATTTACTGCACATAGGAACATATTGAACCAATTCAACAACGAAATCTGCGTTTGCCTGGCTCCAATATGCCGTGGGCCAGGTTCAGTTGCCCCGCAGGGGTACCTTACCTCGTTTGCTGGTGTGCAGGAAGCCCGCCGAGGCGTAGGTCGGGGCGTGGGTCGCGTCAGGAGCCCAGTACAGGAAGAAAGGCTTCTCCTTCGCCCCCTGTGACAGGAGGTGCAACGGGGGTCATTAGTGCTCCTTACTTTGCGTCTTTGACTGCCTCGGGGAACAATGACCCGTTAGCGTTAAGTGATATTATGTTATGTTCTTATGTTCTTAGGATAGTGTGTGCTTCTTTCACTGACTGGGAGGGTAATGTTACAAATTAGTGTTAGTGTTAGTGTCGTAGTGTTATTTTGTAATTATTATTATTATCATTGGTATCATTATTACTATTATTACTATGTTTCTATTAGTGCCTGGAAGAATACTGACACCAATTAGTAATGAATTTATGTTTGTTCATTTCACTGGCTGGGGGATTATAACACAAAGGTTAGTGTATGTCGTAGTGCTACTTTATTTAAGAATAAATGTGGGAAGTGTACCCTCCCAGCCATAGGAAGACAGGCTTAAGCACCTCAACTTATACTCTTTGGAAAGAGGTAGAGTGAGGAGTGATCTAATAGAGGTATTCAAATGGGTCAAGGGCTTTAACAAGGGTGATGCTGGTAAGGACATCATATCAGGTTACCAACACAGTGGTTAACGAACGGAATGGATTTAGTAAATGTAGTGAGTGATGAAACATTGGGTTGCTTTAATAGAATATAACTTAATGGGCTGGAATGACTGATGGTTAGGGACATGAAACTGCTTAGTGTAGGCCTTATGGTCTTTTGTTGGTCTCTTGTTCTTATGTGTAAGGTGAAATGTGCTTATTGTACTCATGATTATCGCGGTCTTTTTGAGTGCGAGGCACGTGAAGTAAAATGAGCATTGAGAGTGGAGGACCGCAACAGAACTTCAAGAATATAGAAGTAAGAAATGTGTAAACAGAATGAGAATATCATCTTGGGAGTCATGTTACAAGGTGACTCGAAGTATTAGTACACCTGAGGGACATGGAGTTACACATACCATTTTCTCAATGAAGTCGACAGCATGTTTGACGTAGAGCTGCGTCATGTTGGACTCCCCAGTGCCTCGGTTTATCGCAAACTCCTCGTAGTATCTGAAGAAGAAGAAGAAAATAGATACATTAGGCACAGGTAAATAAAAAATAAATGAATAATAAATAAAAATGAAAATGACAATAGTATCAGTTTTTGACAGTACTGGATGCACAACTTCATACGTCCGCATGTTTGCATCCAATCGGACTCGCCTGCTACCTTAATCAGACAACACACACACACACACACACACACACACACACACACACACACACACACACACACACTGCGAACCGGCACTCCAGCTCGGGTTGGCAAGGAGTTTTATGTGTATGTGTAAAAGGTCACATTTCCCGTAGGTCGGATGATTTGAGCTCTCATCCGGGAGGGTAATAGCCGTCCATCACGAGTTCAACACGTGATCCAAAACAACGCTGAATCACACACATACGTGTGATCCAAGTCCGTGGTAAATCATATGCAAATAAAGCCACTGCAGCTAGGGAAACACACACACACACACACGCACATATTCACACACAATCATACATACATCTAACATATGATCCAAGACCGTGGTGAATCACACACAGACAAAGTCACCGAAGTTACGGCACTCACCTTCCCACCATTTGGTCATCCAGGAAGATGGGGATGTTTGGGGTCCGCTTGTCGTCGTAAGGGCCTAAGTGGCAGTTCGTGGAACCGAAGAAGTGGTGGAAGCCGTGGCGGAGGGGCAGGTACTGTTCCCTGTGGCCCAGGTGCCTGACCACAAACAAACAAACAAATTAATAAACAAACTAGTGATGGAACGATACAAAAATATTTAACGATTCCGTTACGAGTCCCAATACCGCTCCCCGTGACCCAGGTGTCTGACCACAAACAAATAAGGTCAAGGTAGTGAGGAGCATCATACTCCACGAGGCGCTGAGCATCTACAGCTAAATACGTCAATTTTGCCATAGTATGTGCTTTGGAGGCAGTTGGGACTGGTATGGAACTGTCACTACTGGGAGTGGGAGAGGAGTGCGGGATTCGAACCCACAAATAAGTGAATGCGAGACCAACAGTCTTCCGGTGACGCCACCAGCACACAAATCAAATAAACATATAAACAAACCAGTGTACGTATGTCACTAAACGAAATGACGGACTGTCTGTCATCCCTTCAGCGATAGATGTTAATAAAATAGCCTGGCAGCAGGCAGACTAAAGAGGGAAATGTGACACCCGGTACGGAAAGGGCTCAAAACAAAGCCCGTGCCCATGGGAGTGACACTTCACCCCCCCACCCCCACCCCCCCAAAAAAATATATATGTATATATATATACATATATATACACACATATATATATATATCATAAAAAAAAAATTAAAAAAAGGGGGGGGGGGTTCCCCCACAAACACCCACCCAGCCTCCGTGGATGAAAATCTACGGGGATGAACAAGTGCGGAAGATGACAACGATCCCCCCCCCCCCCCCGACTCTCCCACAGAGGGGCCTGAGTTGGATACGTGCGGGTGATCTTCCATTTCGCCAAATTACATTATACATACATACATACATATACCAAGGCTTTTTCCCCCTTCCAAGGGAGGTAGCCAAAAAGGGAAAGGCATAAAAACACTCCCACCCATTTCATCCCTAAATACACTCCACACCCCACCCACCCATCCACTCATCTGAGCACCACCAGGATGACGGGTCATCCCAGCACCCAGCCCACCCCCCAGGGTCAGAAGCAGTGTCGCAAGACACAGTACATCCACAGCGAGGCCGCTTCATTTAATCGGCGACCCCCCCTCTCCGTCCCCCTTTGCATATAAGGCGAGGACGGGGAGAAATCCCTTCGGGCTGCGTCAAAATTTACTCACACATACTACCCCACCCCCCACTTCCCCGCCCATTATAGTTTGCCAAATCTACTTAGGGTACGTTATGTTAGGGTATGTACATTAGGTCATATTGCGTTAGGTTCGGTTAGGTTAGCTTAGGTTTCGGAGTTTGGCGAAATGGGCATTTGGCAAAGTATTTTGGTAGAATGGAAAGGATTCTTGGGAGTTCTTGTGTTTATTTCCCGATTACTTCTTCCTTGTCGACCCACGAGTAAGAAGTCCGTTTGTTCAGAGAGCTGCATACCTTCATATATTTCAAGTACTTTTTTTCTGTTACTTTCATTGTCTTGAATACTATACTGCTCTATCTCCTTTCTCTTTCTTCTTGCTTCCAGTGTTAGCAGTTCCAAGTTAGGCTTATGTCCTGTCTGGTAACCACTAAATTGGACAATTTTAGATTTAAGTAGGAAATAGGCAAGAATGGGTTAACCAACAGGGTGGTTAACGAATGGAACAGACTTAGTAAGTAGGCAGTAAGCGCTGAAACAATTGGTTTTAAAGAGAAAATTCGATGACCTTAATGACAGGGATGACAGGTGGTAATGGACATGGAGTTGCCTAGTGTAGGCCTTATGGCCTCTTACAGTCTCCTTCATTCTCATGTTCATTTCGGGTGCCGCTGTCTCAATTCCCTTATTTTCTTATATCTTCTATTTGTGTGGGGGACTGCAGCATACTCAGATCAGGGACGGATCAGGTTTTCGATGAGTTTGTCCATCCTTGCTCCCATGTATGGAATGCCATCCTTATGTGTCATCAACTCTTTCCTACAGTCATATATATATATATATATATATATATATATATATATATATATATATATATATATATATATATATATATATATATATATATATATATATATATCTTCTGGCGACCAGTTTCCCATAATGGTCCTCCCAGATCCGTGGGTTTTGGCCCTGTTCACACTAACGGTTTCAACCGCCGCTGTTTAATTACGATGTAAGTCAATGTAGGCGTTCACACACAACCGGGGGAGCTTTTCCTTGACTATGTGGTAACGCCGCGGTTTCCGTGTGGTTCAAACCGCTAGTGTGAACAGGTCCTTTGTGACGGCTTCGTTTCCAGTCTTATAGATCAATGATGAACATTCCTTAACTGTTGTCCATTTTCTTTTGATTTCCGATTCATTTTCTGTCTCGGTCGCCATTCATCCATCCCTTAAGGGTCTTCTTGTAGTAACTTCTATTCATCCTCATCATCTTTAATAGCTCTCTTCATGAAGTTGGCATCATCAGTCAATGGAGAGATTGGTGCAGCGCTTTGGCTTCTTCATCCATCAAGTCATTAACGAAGAAGATTCGTGGTTGCCAGTGTTGCAAGCCACCTTCCTCCTCCTCGTCCTCTTGCTCCTCCTTGTCGTCCTCTTTCTCCTCGTCCTCGTACTCGTTCTCCTTGTCGTCGTCGTCGTCGTCGTCCTCATCCTCCACTTCCTTTTCCTCCTTGTCGTCCTCTACCTCCTCCTTCTCTTCCTCCACTCCTACCCAAATTTGAAATCAGGAGGCGAGGAGAAACCAGACAGATGGTAGTTCAAGTCCCGCGGAGAGTCAACGCGTGGTGGCAGTAACAAGGGCACAGATCAGGTCTCAACCCCACTAAAAGCTTGGATCCTTCATGCCTAGCCACCTGGCAGAACGGCCAACATTTGAAAAATTGAAGAAGAAAAATGCTTGTGTAGTGAACATTTTCCTATCAAGAGCATTTTACACGCAATAGAAATAAGTGTTTTGAAAAAAAAAAAAAAAAATAGAAAGCGGAAACAAAACTCATAGATACGCACTGACACCTACTAAAGACTAATTAATTACATGCAACTGAAATCATGTCTTTATCCTTGACCACCCTAAACAGGTTATATATATATATATATATATATATATATATTATATATATATATATATACATATATACATATATATATGTATAGCGGTATATTCAACCACATGAACCATTTTAACCACCCAGTTGACTGGGATAACGCTAAAGTCATCACATACAACAACAACATAACAGAAAGAAATTTAATTGAATGCAGTTTGATCAAATCTAGTAAGGGGGTAAATGTTAATCTTCGTCAAGGTTTGTACAAATTAGATAGCTATGTTTCTCATGAAATTTCAAAATTATTTAAATTATAATATAAATTATGAGCAGTTGTCCCATACTTGTTGGTTACCAGGACGGTTCAAACGTCCGTCACGTGTACTTCTTCCACTACCTCTCCGAATGCCCTCTTCACTGTCATATATTCTGTACCTTGTTTCTTCATTTTATAATTCCTTCTTTGTATCTGCACTGAAGATGTAATTATACGAAAGCGCTCTGCTTCGTTAGTTTACTTTTCCTAGTGGTTACTTACGCATTTGTGAACACACGCTCCCAGTGTTTTTATTGTATATATATATATATATATATATATATATATATATACATATATATATATATATATATATGTAATGGCTGTGTATGTACTGACTTACCACTTGCCGACGAGGGCGTTGGTGTAGCCTCGCTTGGCCAGGAGCTCCGGCAGGAGGACCTCTGAGTCGGCGATCCCGCCCATGATGTTCTGCGGCGTGTACGCTGACGAGGATCAAAAAGAAATAGATATGAAAATCAGGATTATATATATATATATATATATATATATATATACATATATGTTTATATATATATATATATGTGTATATATATGTATATATATATATATAAATATATATGTATGTATATGTATATATATGTGTATATATATATATATAAACATATATGTATGTATATATATATATGATATATATATATATATATATATATATATATATGCGTGTGTATATGTATATATATATATAATAGTATAATAATATTAATAACAATAGCTTAGCGAACGAATTGAAAAAAATGGAGATACCAAGAAGTTGAATGATCTTATTGAAAAGAAAGGCTTATCAGGAAGTCTGTTTAGACCACGAAGAAAAAAGTAGATTCTGAATTTATATCTATTAATTGTCGATTTAAAAATGGATCTATGTCTAGCAACCCGCTGCTAGACATAGAAATCTTGATGAAATAGAGGGAAAATATTTTTATGAATGTAGAGACTAGTGGAAAATATTAGGGAAAATATTTTTATGAATGTAGAGACTAGTGGACGTATTGGCCAGGAAACATAAAGAGGGAAATGTTTTCCCAGTCCTGGATTCCGCATCGATAATTAAATAATCAACCAGTCAACCCGGTTGATGAACTGATTACTGGGAATATGACCAATGAACTAGAGAAGAAACACCTTCCCCTCAAAAAAAAAAAAAAAAAAAAAAAAAAAAAAAAGTGAACCTGTACTTCGTTGCCGTCAGTTCACCAGCACTTCTACCTTGAGGAGAGTATGACGCCATCCAGGGAAGGTAAACACGAGACCTTGGGGTGGGGGGACTTACCATTCCTGCCGGGGTAGGTGTCGGAGTAGAAACCGTTCCGTAGGGGAAGCCGCCCCGTCAGGAGAGCGGCGCGAGCTGCAAGGGACGAAGGAGAGGTCAGCTAGGGCGGGAGTGTCGTCGCCGCCAACTAGGACGGCGATACCGCCAACTAGGACGGCGATACTGCCAACTAGGACGGCGATACCGCCAACTAGGCCGACATCGGTTTGGCAGCATTCTATTAAATGATAATAAATTTTGGGAATTTTCGATGTATGGAGATTCCAAAATACAAAGAAATGCCTATGACCGCCACCATCCGTCTTCTCTGGCGTGCCAGCGTGACAGATCCTCAGCGCTGCCAACGACTCACAGGGGGAGCAGAGTGGAGCCGAGGTGTAGAGACTGGTGGCCACCATGCCCTCGCGAGCCATCCGGTCCAAGGCCTGGGTCTCCCGGTGCGGCTCACCGTTGGTTCCCAGGTCACCCCACCCCATCTGGTGGCGGGAGACAGAAACCACCGGTGAAAAATAGGTCTCTTGGTATATATAAAGAATAGAATTACAGAAAATATAATTTCTTAAAATAAGCAAATTAGAACATTTTGTCAATAGAGCGGTAAAAGTTATTTTGCTGCTCATTGTTTTTTTTTTTTTCTTTCTAAAGAGAGCATAAAAAAGGTGACAATCAATGGTTTGTTTGTCTCTCATTTTGTAGATATTGAATAAGGGCCGAAGGCCAAGCCCTTTACGAAACAGGGACCAACTCAGTCGGTGGCTTGTATATATAAACACAACTAATTTTGATTATATTAGGAAAGCTGTTGTTTAGTATACATTACTTGCGACGGAAATGTGGAAGCAGTGGCTAGCAGGAAGGATAAATTATATATATATATTTTTTATCTTCTGTCATTTCAGAACCATATGAAGGATTTAATAGCGGTAAAGTGGAACGGATAGCTGATTCTGTGTACTATTTGTGGATGGGAGAGCTAGAGAATATGGATGACTGGAAAACACCGGAATACTGGAAGAGAGTGACCTGCATCATGATGATTCGCGCCGGATTAAACAATTCGGAAATATTAGCTGCAGCTCAGTACTCCTTGAATACCGTGAAGGCCGTCAGATGTGAGCTAGAGAATTGCGACGGAGATGTGGAAGCAATGGCTAGCAGGAAGGATTATAGCAGGCGTTCTGACTGTCCGCACAACGAAATTCGTCGAGCTGGAAAAAAAAAAAAAAAAGTGCGGCAAAATC
Organism: Oratosquilla oratoria; assembly: GCF_046742065.1. NCBI lineage: Eukaryota > Metazoa > Arthropoda > Malacostraca > Stomatopoda > Squillidae > Oratosquilla > Oratosquilla oratoria. The sequence continues at coordinate 5,126,014 of NC_134781.1, read as the reverse complement.
CAGACAGGGCAGTGCGAACCTTGGCGAGAGAGATGGGTGTCGGAGTGGCGACTATAAAGAAAGCGCTGAACGAGGATCTTCGCTACAACGAGGATCTTCGCTACTTCTCATACAAGAGGCGCAAGGACCAACTAATCACCGCCAAGGCCCAAGAGAACCGCCTTACGAAAGCTAAGAAACTCCTCAACGAGGTCAAACACCCAGTCGACCCGGGGATGCTCTCGTTCTTCTCAGACGAGAACTTCTGCCAGGACCAGTTGCACAACGCGCAGAACAGGTGCCTAGCCTACAGTACAGTCCGCACTAAGTCCCGCGCTTCATGAAGACCAAGTTCCCTCAAAATGTGATGGTCTTTGGGTGTGTTTCCAGCGAAGGCCACGTCATGCCGTCCCACATCTTTGAAGAGGGACTCAGACTCACTTCAGATGGCTATATTGAGTTGCTGTCCACTGTTGTCAAGCACTGGGTGGAGAGGGTGGCTGTGGGAAGACCATATGTGTGGCAGCAGAACTCAGCTCCGTGTCACACCTTCGGGAAAACCCAAAAGTGGCTGTCTGAGAACTTCTACGACTTCACCAGTCCCAACATCTGGCCCCCAAACATGCCTGCTTGCAAACCCATGGACTATTATGTGTGGGGCACAGCTGAAAAAGACACCAATCGTACCGCCTACAACACCAAGGTCGAGCTGATTGCCAGGATCAAACTGGTGTCCAGGCGTTTATCGAAGGACACCGTGAAGGCCGTGTGCTGCAGGTTCAGGTCCCGCATGGAGGCCGTGATGGAGGCTCAGGGCGGCTTCTTTGAGTGAGCTGTATTTAGCAAAATATCCTCTAAGAGATGCACTTTGAATTTTGAGAATACATCAATTTTTGACCAAGATACGTTTTTCTTTCCTTTCCGAAAGTGTCAAATTTACCCCCCAAACACCCTGTATTATTTGCATAGTTGTTCTTTTGTCAACAGTTATGCATACCAAGGTGGGCCATATACAGAAACTTTTATGTATCTATTGCGCGCTTTTTCAGTCAACGACTGGTGGTACCTACATAGAGGGGTCTTTCTGAGAGACCCGCTGCCCTTCTTCGAAACCCATCGACACCCTCACCTTCATCTGGAGGTACAGCCCCGAATGGATGACACTCGGTCTCTGAACCATGCCCAAGCTCTCTCTTTATAAAGAGTAATTCGTTCACCTATAAAGAGAGCTATAAGCAGGCGCCTGCTCTTCTCCAGTGACAAAGAGAAAGTCCACCACTAATATAAATTTAGGTTTAAGAAGGAAACAGGTAAGAATTGGTTTACCAACATTGGTTAATGAATGGAATAGACTTGGTAACCATGTAGTAAGTATTGAAACAATGGCTTTCTTTTTAAGAGATGAGAACTTTAGAGATAGGCATGGTAGGTGGTAAGACATGGAACTTCGCAGTGCAGGCCTTGTGGTCTCTTGGAGTCTCCTCCACTCGTATGTTCTTAAAAGAGACACCAAAGTTTCTTCCCAGAGAGATCTGGTGTAGCTTATTCCTTGGGTAATCGTCAATGAAACAAACTCGTATCTATCCTCGTTTATTGACTTGTCAACATGAAACGGTACAAGAATACTTACAAATAAATGTAACTAACAAGTTTTCTTATGAAATGAGCCCTTCTCCCCTCCTTCTTCATCCTTTGGAGGAAGAGGATGGAAATAAACTAAATGCATGGAGTGATGCACGTGTGACGATGATGAACATATGATAATGAAATGTTGTGACGTATGAGAATTAAATGAACATGAGGTGACGTGTGGGTGACTACCATCTCGCTGAGCAACCTATGAGTGGGTGGGCGGGGGTCATCTTCATCAGGAGAGACGAGGTCACGACCTGGGTGAGGTCAGGTACGACCCCAAGACTTCAGACGACCTCAGGACTCACTCTAAAAAATTTCTCATTCCGTCGCTTTTCTTTTTCCTTCAGCAAACGAGAGCAGCAAATCTAACACTGTTCCATTGGCTCCTGAAATAATGGGGGGGGGGGATGGTTGGGCCGAGGGATTAAAGAGGACACAGTTCAAGGTCTCGAGTTTCATTCCTGACTAGTTTCTCTCTATGGCCTCTTCAAAGAAGTGACAGACCTGGGCTCTTCTTCAGTCCCCCACCAGGTCACGGGGTCTTGACAGAAATACAAAATATTCACATGATCAGTTAACTGGAGCAAAGGGTCTTCGTGTGACTGGTGACCTAGTTTGGACTGAAAATGAAATTTCGATGTGTGGAATGACAACTCTTCGAGGTCAGTCTTGAGGACGTCCAAGTCTCTTGCACCCCGAGGAGGGGCCGATTGCTCTTGTGCCACTGCACCTCTCCTCTTTCTCCCAAACCCCATCAACGGAGTGACGCGCCCTGTTGTGGTGAACGCCGCCAGGTGATTTTATTCACCTGAGAGTCGACCCCACAGTAAGCGTGGGGTTTCGATCGACAGAGACCTCGATCAAGTCGAGGACCCGTCTTTGCAGAACAGAATCACACGGCACTTCAAAACTCACACAACGCGTCACTGTATTAAGGGGGTTGTTTATGGCACACAGAGAGCTACCGTGGCCGCTTGAACCCTACCGTTTTATTCTGGCTAATGCCAGACGATGTGGGTAATGCCCTTCAGGAGTGAAAAGGGGTGAACCCCATCTCGCGTAACATTCCGGCAGGCGTCACTGACCTAACACAAGATTCCGACAGACTTTAACAAAAGACGCTCCAGAGAGGCGGAGCTGGGGTGGTAACCGGGGGGGGAATGAGTGCGAGATGAAGGAGCAACAACAACAACAACAACAACCGTGAATAAGCGACGACGATGACGGCGGCGGCGACGGCGGCTACTGGTGATTCCCCGAGGACGTGTTGGGGAAGGGCGCCGGGAAGTTGGGGTGGGTGGTGATGCAGGGCGTCTGCTGGCTGGCGCCCGAGTGGCCCTGACTCGCGAAGACCGTCTCGTGGACCATCTGGGCGATGCGGATCTTGAGGAGGGACCGCGTCTCCGGATCGAGCTTCTTCATGGTCGGGATGAGACTCTTGAAGAAGTGTTCGTCCTCGTCGAGCTCGGGCTGCGGCGCGGTAATGTTCTTCTTCTCCAAGATCTCGAGGAGTCTGTTCTCGAAGTACTCCTGGCTGGGGTCAACCTTCCTCTTCTTCCTCTGCGCCGTGGAGTCGCTCATGTTCGAGATGCTGTCGAGGGAGAGCTCGCACTGCGGGGTCGGCGGGTCGTACTGCTCGTCGACGTACACTTCGTACGACCCGTTCGGTCGACTCTCGTCGTGTTCGTCGTACTCGTGCTTGTCGATCGACATCAGTGAGTTATTCGTTGGGCTGCAACGAAAGATGGCGTTAGTTTTTTGTTTTTTTTTATTCCTTACAAAACCTAACAGATCGACATGCATGCATGCATTGTATGTATCCCAAGCCATCCCCAACCATTACTTTCAAAGAGCGTGGCTATCAAAGTACACATATGTAAATGATAACAGTAAAATAGAATAAAACCCATTTATCAACCACATGTCCCTCTCAGCTCGTCACCTTAAGGATGAAAGGTCGCCAAATGGGCATGCTCCATAGAGATGCTCGTTGTCCATATTTATATAATCTGTGTGTATGTATTCTCCGTTCTGACGAGCAAATCCTTGAGCATTTTACAAAATGTCTCATCTCCACTACAACCTGACCTCAACCTACGCCCCTAGCTGTAGGTTGTGACAGCACCTGTATAGACACCTCAGCCTGCGCCACGACACCTGGACTACGACTTTTCCAGACACACATCAAAATCACCAATCCAGTGACACCAAACGCAGGCTATCTAAACAGCAATGGCAGCCACACAACATAAGGACCAATCGCAACAAACACATAAGCCATATAAAACAAGTCAAAACAAAAACACGTCACACAACAGAAACACCAGACACATAACAAAAACACCCATCCACATCATAGAAATATCGGTAATAATAATAATAATAATAATAATAATAATAAAATAAATAATTTATTGATAATCACGTCATAGAACAGAAGCACCACCAAGTGTTTTCTGTCCTACGTTAGATGACTTAGGCTACGTTTACACCAAGCGAGTCGCGTCGAGTCATTTGATGCGTTTCATGTTGACGCATCTATTTTTACATCGACTGCGTCAACCCGAGTCAAGTCTGTACTCTGTGACCCATCTGTTTTCATGAAAAGTGGATTCTCTGGCTCAAGTACCTGCTCTGCACTGGCTTTGTCGTCGCAAACGTAAAAACAGAGCTCGAGCGTCATCATCTGAACACCAAGAGGCCAAATTTTGGTAGCTTCAATCATTATTCCCAGGCCTGGTAAGCCATCCAGAAAAGATCTACATTTTTAATGACAAATAAAATTGTCAAGAAACGGGTAGAGTTGACTTGACCTTCCATTAGGAAAATCACCACTAACTACAGGCGTGCAGTTGGAGGTGAAGAATGGTCATTTGTTTAAGGTACGAGGTATTTTACAACAAAAATTATTACGCGTAGG
>NC_134781.1:5091480-5113980 GCF_046742065.1 Oratosquilla oratoria | reverse complement strand
AAATAGATAAATAAGAATTAACAAATAAGTGAAAAAATAAACTACCGTAATGCATATCAACAGCATCAATCATTTAAATATAGATTACAAATAATAAATACTGGCAACCTACTATCGTCAGTCACCAATGCATAACTCTGAGCGTTATTCCTATCCTGTATACCACAACTATAAAAATATACGTGAGCAAGCGCACGTGCAAACACACACACATACATGCACGCCGACACGCGCGCGCACACACACAGATCACACGTAAAGGCAAGTAGACAACGAATGCATGCAGGGAGGCATGTATGTACGTACGCACACGTGGTCTGCGGCCAGTCATGACAAGCTGCCGCTCCTCCTTACCCAGCCCGCCCGAAGTAGAGGAGGAGGAAGAAGAGCCCGAGGGACCCCTCCTCCTCCTTCTCGAGGAGTACCTACCAGGTCTCATCATGGCTTCGGAAACGTCCTTCCAAAGTTGTTCCTTGAGGTCTCTGTTGGCGTAGGCCGGCTCGGTGGCGTTGTAGAGCGCTGTCCTGCATTGTACTTCGCAAATGAGCTTTTCGATGTCCATCCTTCTCTGCTCCGTGCTACCACTCGACTAAGCGCGCCACGCTCGGTCCCGCCCCGCCCCGGCACGTCGCGCCACGCCACGCACGCCTGCCTTTGTATTGGTCGCCATGCCGGAGGTCGCGAGTCGGCATCTCTTGTCGGCCGTATTTTTGTCCGCTGGTCCTACTTCGCTCTCAGCACACCTCGAGCTCGCTAGCAAGGTCGACAAGAGTCGAGGCCGAGAAATCTCGGAGTTGTAGGGCCAAGTGGAGGGGGAGGGCGGGCGGCGCGAAATGGAAAATATTGCGAATGTGGCAACTTGGAACCGCGCTCCTGCCCACCTCCCGCCCGTTGGATGTCTTGACGACGCGGCACGACGCTGCGTGGCAGGCGACGGCCGCAGCAGCCGGCAGCAGCAGCAGCAGCAGCAGCAGACCCACGTCCGTCACCAGGGCGTCACTAGAACGTAACGTCGCCGTCACCCCACACATGGCCGTAGGAGGGTAGGACGTCCAGACATACCACGAGACACCCATCTCCGCGCGCTATTAAATGTCACTCCTGTATCACTGTAGCGAGGGTGCAACATGCGTCCATTGACAGTGTACTTGTCCTTTCCCAGATCCGCCAGATCTAGACAGCAGCCCTCCAGCGACAATTTTCGAATTTTTTTTTCTCACATTCTTTCTATTGACACAATCGTAAACACGGTCACGCTACGCGTTCCGTCCCTGATCCTCTCACTACAGCGTGCACATGTCAGCTGCATTTACTTATTGATAACTTGCTACAAATCGATCACTACCGGGCTTACTGCCATATCTACAGAAACATCGTTTCTATGGCAACATAGGAAACCCTCCCAATGACATCGTTTCCATAGCAACATAAGGAACCTACCAATAACCAAACATGACAGGCCGTTGGGACAACTGCCATTAGACTAGACCACGTGTAGACTAAACCTGTACACACATTACAGCTACTAAAACCCCGCCAATCGTCACGGACGACAGCTAGCACTACTACAGCGATCACAACACACCCTGGTTAAACTGATGCGGAATGAATGTCAACAACGACTGCAGTGGCGACACAAGGAGACAGCTGAAGCCTGGTCATTCGCCATTGATCCCTGTGGCGCCTGTAGCCCTCCCCCCCCCTTTACACACAAACCTCGGATGAATAAACTCGCCTGGCGGCAGCTAAAACAAGAGCAGAGTAGACCGCTGACGCCATAACGATCAGTCGAATTGGGAATTACCACTTGATTTCTGCAGATGCCCCTTTCGATTTAATGAATTCGCCTGGCGACAGACAGAATGAACATAAAAGTCGAAGAATGACATAGAAGGGTGTCGCATACTGATCAACAAAACCGCCTAGCGACTGCCATGATATATGGGCCGTACTTTAAAAAAAATACTTGGAGAACGCTTTCTACCATTGATAATTTAATTTCAACACCTCCACTGGATATATACAAAAATCTGATAGATTTTGAACATAAGCCAGTAAGCTGCATAAACTTATCTAGAAACCAGATACAACTCGACTTTCCCATGGTTGAGAGCCTTCGCCAGGGCTGGCGAAAAAATATCTAAAAAAGTACCGCTCTGCAGTGTGGAGAGGGCCAGCAACAGAACTACGCCTTCCGCCACAGCTGTCAGTGGACAAGTGACCACAACCACAGTGTGACACTACCAATGGTACAGAGCCTTTGGTCTACAATTAAGTCCCTTTTCAAGAAACATGCTCCTGTTGGTACTACTATTACTACCACTACCACTATTGCTGATGGTGGTACTACTATTACTACTACTACTACTACTACTGCTGCTACTGCTGGTGGCACTATTACTACCACTCCTACTACTGCTTGTGATAATAGTAGTACTATACTATTACTACGACTACTATTACTACTGCGACTTCTACTTACTACTCGTTATTTAAATAACCAGCAATGCAAGCAGCACATTCAAATGGCGGTTAATACATCAGCAACACCAAGAACCAGAGGGGGACTTGTCATTTTATTCTGGTTGACGCCAGTCGACTTTATTCACCCGTGTGACACGCTTTGGGCAGGACTGGAATTAAACCCTTTCCATGCCAAAGGGTTTTCGTCAAACCCCAAAACAGGTATCAATCAGCTATTCGTAGCCTTCCACTGAACAAAGGCCTCTGTGAACCAGCATAACCTCTGAAAATCACAGTTACGACCTCTGCTGCTTGTTTGAAGACAGCAGTGCAGCGCCATCACAATATGCACAGACACAGTTCTGCCACCAGAACTGTCGTATTCTGTTTATGTTAGGAAACAGTTGTCCTTTTACCCACGATAATACCAAGCACGTCTTAATTATATTGCACTTAAACAGATAACAGCCGTGTGCAACGCACACATACACACGCACCCATGCATACAAAAGCACGCACTTATACGCATACACACGTACTCATGCACACACACGACACACACATGCATGCATGCAGACGCAGAAAACGCGCGCACGCATGCATGCACAAAAAACACGCGCATATGCATGCACAAAAAAACATGCACGCATGTACACACATTTACGCAGACACACAAAAACACGCACACACACACACACACACACGAGGTCATGAGAACTCACTGAAGAAGACCACATGGTGCCCTTGCTGGCGTTCTATGATAAGGCATGTCGCTTGTGTCATCTCGACACTGATGAGTAAGAAAATGGCGCACGGTGATGCATCCTGTGAGAGTCTGCCTCCTGCCATGGACTGCACTGAAGGCATTTCAGTCGCCCTTGAAGGAATTTGGCGAAGGTATCACTTCCCCATAACAAGATGGGGCAAGAATCTTGTGAGAGAGACAGAGAGGACAACAATAAAAAATGGACGCTAGTTCATCACGGATCCCAGTTTACTTGTACTACCACCAGACATTCAAGACATGACTATCCATAACTTCATAGGCCGTTCCCTCCACTACACTGATCCTCTGGATATACGGGTCTCCCCATCGACACAAAGAATGCAAGAGTCCCATAGCCTCAACCCAGACATAAACGACATCCTAAGAGTAGAGGTGGGATCGAGGTTCCGTCCGTGGTAACGTGGAGTGTCTCTACAGTTGTGGGGTTTATTCTGGCCAACATCAGACGATTTTATTCAGCTGGGAGGCACTCTCATCCTTTATGGGTGACAGACTATCTCAATCCGGACTGTTAAGAAATATATCAATTCTAAGATTTTTTTTTCTAAGATCTCTCCCCTACCCCCGGCTTTGGAGAAATTCGATGTGGCTGCTCCGAGGAGTGGTTCCAGGATGGTTAATGCGAATCAGGCTCCGTTCTGAAAATGTTCCACTCTTAATGAGGAATAGGGCGGGGGTGGGTTGTGACCTGGGAATCTCACTATCCATTGGGGAGTAGGTATGGTAGGGGTTTGTTTCCATCTGAGGGCATTACCATTTATTGGGGGAGGGGTTGACCTCGGAGTTTCGCAATCCATTGGACTCATTGTGACCTGGGAACCGTCCATTGGGGGGGGGGGAAGTCATGACTCATCAGAATCTTTGTTCTGGCCGGGCGCCAGGCGATCTTACTCATTGTGTGCGGGACCCCGTGCTCAAGGGGTTCAGGTTAATCAGTTAATCTCCTTCGGTGACAGCCGAAGGAGGGAGAGGGGGGCCGCCCTCTACGTGATCAAATGTTGACGCTTAATTTTATTCTAGCTAACGCCGAGTCACTCCGTTCTTCTTGAAGAAAGTTTGGCGACGTCACGCTTTAAAGTTCTGGGAGAAAAGAAAATGGGGAGAAGGGTTGTCTCAATCCATCGAGATTCTTCTTTGTTTGGAAATGACCCCTTTTGCACTTCCCCTGATGAACAAAATTGTCTCGCGTTAGGAAGAACTGTTGTATTACGTCACCTATTATTCACCAGCGCTTCTGTCCTTAGCGACTATCATAGAGGTTGCTAGAGGAGAGATTTTAGGAGGGGCATCAGAAGTTAAAAGTGATCAACATTTTTGAGCCTAGATGAATTTTCAATCACAGACGAAAGACTGGCACGTAAGAATTTCACTTAAGTCCCTGAAGGAGTGACGACTGTATTTTTAGCAGCCAATACCCCAGTAGGGTAAAGTAGATATAGCGCGTCTTTACGTTGAGCCTACGAACCAGATTCCAGCTCATGATGCATCACATGATTTCTCTTTGCAATGTCTCCACCTCCAAAGTGAGACCGGAAGAAACTTTTCCGCTTCGGGTTCAACCATTAGAAGAACAAAATCGCTTGGCGTCCGGCATCTCATAGCGAATAATGGGCACAAGAAGTCGCACCATCGACCCTAGCACTCGTTCGTACTTCGGTGGCACTTTTTGGTGCACCGGTGTCTTGTGGTACGAGTTGTTGTTATGGTGTCTCACGTGGCACCTGTTGGTGATATGGTGTCTCATGTGGCACTAGTTGGTGCCTCAGTGGCACTTCTTGGACCACCGGTGCCTCGTGGAACTTGTTGGTGATATGGTGTCTCACGTGGGTGGCATTAGTTGGTACTTCGGTGTCTCATGTGGGACTTTCGATGTCTCGGCGATCGTCTTGCAAAATAGAATCCTTCAGGGGAACCTTGAGGTGCGCCAAAAAACGTTTTGGCGGGGTTTTACTTTAGCGACGGTACAGAAGTGTCTAGATTAACACGGCCTAAACTTTCTTTACGGTATTTGAGATTAACGAACAGTGGATCGTGTCACAGAATAATAGCGTGTTTACGCTCGAATCAACCAAGCGTTTGGGCACAAACGTTTTACTCCCCTTTGAATGAGTCAAAACATTTAGGCGACTTTTTTCCACAAAGGACCACAAACGAGGCAACAGCATCACACGCTGACATGTTATCCGAGTACATGATGTAGTAAGTAGCCCTTTTCCCTCTCTCTTTCTGTGTGTGTGTGTGTGTGTGTGTGTGTGTGTGTGTGCGTGTTTGTGCGTGTGTGTTCCCGATAAAAAAAAAAGTGAAAGCACAATCTCGTTCAAAATGGTCCAGTGCCAAGAATCAAATGATACTGCCGGCACATCGCCATGGAAACAACAGACCATCACGTTCGATCAGTATGACGACCGCCGTCATCACGCTGGGATTTCGAAAATCCTAGCCACTGCTTGGTAGGACTCGACACTCACCCAAACTAATCTCATCGAGCCTACTCGTAGCCTAGCTTCACGTGACCCAATCTCGCCAACAATATTATTCAGAAAAAAAGAGGAAATGACGGCGATATCGACGGGGTAAATAAATAATAAATATATAAAAAATCGTTATAAGAACTGAGGTTGCAGACTGATATCGATGGAGTAATTTATATATATATATATATATATATATATATATATATATATATATATATATCACGTGAAAACCACTGTTGGAGTAGAAAAGACTGGAGACGGGGAATCTATATATTTCGATTGCAAACTGCAATCCTCTTCAGTAGATCTACTGAAGAGGATTGCAGTTTGCAATCGAAATATATAGATTCCCCGTCTCCAGTCTTTTCTACTCCAACAGTGGTTTTCACGTGATTGACAAATGTGTGATTACATTTTTCACCTGTAATATATATATATATATATATATATATATATATATATGTATATATATATATAGAGAGAGAGAGAGAGAGAGAGAGAGAGAGTGAGAGTCCCCAAACGGCCCATTCCTAAAAAAAGTAAAGGCATAAGAGGGTCTAGGAGTTTTCCACCCAGTACCCTAAAGTTTGGGTCTTTTAGTGTGCGTGGATGTGGTACAGATGATATTAAAAGGGAGGAGATAGGCAGTATGTTTGTGAGAAGAAATATGGATGGATGTGTTGGCATTGCGTGAAATTAAGTTGAGAGGGAGGGAGTGTAATTGGGAGGTTCTCAGGAGTGAACAGAGGATGAGGGAGAGAAGGGGTGGCTATACTAGTAAGTGAAGAGATAAGTAAGCGCGTAGTGGAGTGGAAGGAGGTTTCTTCAAGATTAATGTTGATGAAGGTGAAATTGGGTACGGAGATGTGGGTTTTTGTAAGCGCATATAGGCCTGATAGTGAGAAGGGTGTAGAGGAAAGGGAGGCTTTTTGGATGTATTTAAATGAGCGCATAGAGGGATTACGGAGAAATGTCAATGTAGTAGTATTGGGAGACCTTGATGCTAGGGTAGGAAATGAAACAATGTTGTGATTGGTTTGACTGATTGATGCTATTTTTATCATCGCACGCTGGCGTCGCTCCTTCTCGAGAGGAAAGAACCTTAAATACCATTTCATTCTTGCTGAGGTCAGGCTTTCTTAATGGATAACATGACCCAGTGAATGGTGCTCTGTTTGATGAAGACAAGGGTGTTTACGAAGAGACATATGTCCTATTCGTCAGTCTATGGTAAACAGAAAGAACTTAGCCAATCATGTAAATCCGAAGATGGGAGTACGGCCCTAGAGGGAGAAGCCTCTCTCCTCCAGAGATTTCATCTTGGCCAACAGCACAGAGTCAGTTTTAGTTTTTCAATTAAAGTGTTAAATTAAAGTTAAGAGCCAAGGCAGCTCTCTATTAGAAGGCTACAAAGTGTCTGCCAATCGGAAGTCAAGACTGGCCCGGAGTAGCATATAGAAAGTCAGTACAGTTCTCATTTAAGTCCAGCCTCCCTCACCCCACATACTCAATTTCACTTGTTCATTAAATTGCAAATAACACAACAAATAAAAGTCATAGATAGGAGAATTTAGTCTCATTCAACACCATTAAGTGAGAGATGATCATGTGATTGTGATACTAAAACTATTCTTACGCTTGTTTGTACTTCACTGATCCAACCATTTTTGCCAGCTACACTTAATTGTATATACGTAATCAGGGGAGCACGACACCAATAGACAGAGTGGTTGGGAAGTGTGGAGTTCCAGAAAAAAATCAGAGTGGAGAGTTGATGGTGATGTGTCTAGAGAGTTGATGATAGCAAATACAATGTTTCGGAAGAAAGTCAAGCATAAGTACACACGGGAGAGGGTGGTGGATGGAAGGGTGGTAGATAGAGCGTTGACTATATAGTGGTAACCAGGAGTATATTAGGAAGAGTTAATGATGTACATGCCCTAAGGGGAGAGAGTGGGGGAATATCAGATAATTTTTTGGTGGGAGGTAGGTTGAGAGTGGAAGGTAGATGGAAAAAGAGGAAAAGGACAAAAGGTAGGAAGGTGCTTAAGAGTGAATTGCTTAATTGAGAAAGAAAAGGGTGAAAGAGTACAAGAAGAAGCTGAGAGAGGAGTGGGAGGGAGTGAAGGATAGAGTAGAACTAAGAGTGGAGGAGGAATGGGGATGGTTCAAGGAGGGAGTCATAAGGTGTGCAAAGATGGTGTGTGGAACAAGGAGGACAGGAGGAAATAGAAGGAAGGGTAGTGAGTGGTGGGATGAGGAAGCAAAGAAAGTTGTAGAAGAGAAGCAAGCTTTCACAGATTGGTTACAAAATAGGACGAGGGAATCATATGAGAGGTACAAAGAAAAGAGAAGAGAAGTAAAGCTTAAGATATAGGAGGCAAAGAGGAGAGTAGATGTGAAATGGGATAAGAGTATGACAGATTTTTTTTTAAAGTAATAAAAAAAATGGAAAGAAATTAAGAGAGGAAGAGGAGGCGAATCAAGTAGAGAAGAAAAGGTAAAAGGTGCAGATGGAGAGATGATAATGGAAGAGAAGGCAGTAAGAGGAAGATGGGCAGAGTATTTTAGGGAGTTGCTAAATATGAAGGAGGATAGGGAGGGAAAGGTAGTTGCTAAGCGCTAAGAAAATTACCGTGATGAGTGAGAAAAATGGAGAAATAAGGAAAGATGAAGTAAAGGCGATGAGAGTAGGTATGACATCTGGGTTGGATGGATGTCATTGTACAATGATGGTGGACTGGCTAGTGAGGTTATTTAATGTTTGTTTATGACAGGGTAGAATGCCGGAGGACTGGAGGAGTGCCTGTATAGTTCCACTTTACAAGGGTATAGGGGACAAATGTGAGAAGTAGTTTCAGAGGGATCAGCTTGTTAAGTGTAGTTGGGAAGGCTTATGGGAGGGTCTTGATTGAGAGGATTAGGAGAGGAACAGAGGGAGTAATTGGTGAGGAACAGAGGGAGTAATTGGTCAGGAACAGTGTAGGTTTAGGACAGGTAGGGGTTACGTAGATTTTTTTTTTTTTTTTTTTTTTTTTTTTTTGTGGTAAGACAGATATGTGAGAAAGCTATAGGTAAAGGTAAGGATGGTTTTTGGGCTTTTATGGATCTGGGAAATGCTTATGACAGGGTAGACAGGAAGGCACTGTGGGAGGTATTGCACATGTATGGGATAGGAGGAAAGCTGTTAAAGAGCAGTCAAGAGTTTTTACGAGATTAGAAATGGAGAGAATGAGTGGTTTGGGGTAAAGGTGGGACTTTGTTAAGGATGTGTTATGTCACCCTGGCTGTTCAATTTATACATGGATGGGGTGGTGCGAAAGGTAAATGCAAGGGTAGTGGGTCAGGGATTTAAGAGATTTAAAGAAAATAGAAAAAAAGGGAGATAAGCCAGCTGTTGTTTGCGGATGACACTTCGCTTGTAGCGAGATCAGAGGAGGGATTGAGGAAGTTAGTGGCAGAGTTTAGGAAGGTGTGCGAAAGAAGGAAGTTGAAGATAAAGTGGGTAAAACTAAGGTGATGATATGTACACGGGGAGAAAGTGGCAGCAGACTGGAAGTGAGTATTAAGGGAGAGAGACTGGAGGAAGTGGATATTTTTAGATACTTGGGTGCGAATGTGGCAGGAAAGGAAGGAGTGGAGGTAGAATGTAGATTGAAAGAAGCGAATAAATGCTTTGGGGGATTAAAAAGTGTAATGAGAAATAGACATTTGGGAATGGATGCCAAGAGGAGATTGTATGGAGTGATTGTGCCAACAGCACTGTAAGGAGCAGAAACATGGAACAAGAGAGGAGTTTGAATGTGTTTGAGATGAAGGCCTGAGAAGTACGATAAGGGTTACTAGGCTGGATAGAGTGATAAAAGAGGTGAGGAGGAGAACAGGGGTGGAAAGAGAGTTGGGAGATAGGGGTGGTTTGGACACATGGAAAGAACGAGTGAAGACTAGTAAAAGAGGTGTGGAAAGCAGAGGTGGAAGGAGTGAACATGAGGGGTCGACCTAGGATGAGATGGATGGATGGGGTAAATGGGGCATTGGAAAAGAGGGGAATGTCTGTTGAGGAAGGACGGGAGAGGACAGAAGATAGGGGTGAATGGAGAATGGTTGTATATGGATGATGTGATCCATGAGGTGGAATGGGTGGGGGATGAGGGTGAGGGAGTATGTGCGAGAAATAAATTGACGCAGCCCGAAGGGATTTCTCAAAGTTGTCAAGGTGGACCACTAAAGAATTTGAAGTCCGGTCAGAGCCCAGCGGACTTCAAATTCGTTAGTGGACCTTGGCAACTTTGACCACCTACCAGACTGGGAGAAAACAAAGATGTCCCACAGAGGACTATCAAGAAAACGAAGGAAGAAGAATCGAGGCAGCATACATCGCTTCATACCCATGTAGCAACCACCGCGATGGATTTACCAAGCTAGCAAAGTTAGCGAGTGGCATGATTCTTCACCAAGCTGGGCGGAAGTGTGGGAGGAGCGACGTTGATCGGGGACGAACTGAATAAGCCGGGAGTGTATATGCTATCAATGAATTCTTTGTATACACTCTGAGGAAGTACTTGTAGGACGTAACGTTAGTACTAAAACTCCAACGGCTTTTGAAATTCATCTCACCACCCTTCCACTTATATATATATATATATATATATATATATATATATATATATATATATATATATATATATATATATATATATATATATGCCCATCAAAATACAAAATCAGCGTTATACGCGCGTACATTACGAGAGCTTTTAAAATATGTTCTAACTGGTACCTCCTCCACCAAGAATTGAATAGAATCAAACAAATGTTGACAAACAATGGGTTCTCGATGTGTGATATTGATAAAGAAATTAGAAATAAAATGGAGAAATTTAATTCTGAACTAGGTAATACAGAAAATTCAAAAGAATGCAATAAATATTTACTACCAAAATACAATGACATCCGCAGATAAAACAGATGAAAAAGTCATTGAAAATATCATATTGTAAACCCAAGAAGAAAGAGGACTCCTTACAATTAGTTATATATTATCGTAACCCCAGAACTGCATCACTAATTATGAAAAACAACTTGTCAGGAGAAAAAGATATTTCAAAACAAAGTTACGTTGTGTACTAATACTCATGCCCTTTCAACAAAGACGCGCTTTGCAATGACGAGTACATTGGACACACAACTCAAACTTAATCCCATAGGCTTACTTTTCATATGCAAAATGGTGCAATAAAATCGCACTTTTCAAAAGTACATAAGATGAATATTTCGCGGGAAGTTTTGAATAATAATACTTCGATTTTAGCAAAGAACACCAATAAGAGTAAATTAAAATGTATGGAAGCTGTATTAATAAAGAATTACCTACCAGCAATTAATATCCAATTAAATATGTGTGGAACCCTGGAGCTGTTCGGGGCATCCCACGGGGCGCCAAGAAGAAATTAAACCAAAGTACCTTTCCTAGTTTATTTTGTACATTGTATATATGATCATCATTTGTAGATTCAAAATAAAATTACCAGAAGATGCCTAAAGCATAGGCGTAACGTTGTAAGTAATCTATTTGTTTTGATTTCCATAATCACTATGGTTTCATTTGGTGATATTGTGTTCTCCCTTCCTCCCACAGAAAGGAAAATAGCGAGAAGGATAGAAAGTTTAAGGAAAATTATTTCCAGTGCTGAGTACGCTATTTAATAATAGAAAATGTATCCAAGAAAACCTGCTCCCTAAATTCACACACACACACACACACACACACAAATATATATATATATACATATACATATATATACATATATATATATATATATATATATATAATAATAATAATAATAATAATAATAATAATAATAATAATAATAAACGAATAAATATAAAATAAATATCGCCACAAGAACTCGGAAGCTGGAGTGCTGCCCCAGACAGGAATACATTTGATGACGTCCCCTTGGTGACGTCGTGTGAAGTCTTCAGCATATGTGGGCTCGTGATTCAGCTGAACGCGCCGTGTAAGTTAGAGCCATTTGTCATTACGTTTCCGTCTAACCTGGGCTCGAGACGGACATAAATAGAGGCTGACGGGACGGCGACTACCTGGAGCAACAGCCCAGTGGTCACCCCACTCCACACACACATAAATATACGTCCATTAGATCGCCGAGGACTGACGCTACAAGAACAGCGCCATTCCGTCCATAGTGTACATTATTAACTCAAAGTAATCTAGTCGTAAAATTAACTCAAAGTGTACATTGTCAGTGTATCACTGTTAAGTTAATAACCATATTATTATTAGTACATACACACACCCTGGCGGCAAGGATTTGGTTGTATGTAAGGTTACCCATAGATCAGACTATTATGAGCTTGTGAAGCTTTGATTCGGGAGGGTAACAGCTGTCGATCACGAGTCCAACATGTGATTCAATACCATGATGAATCACACACACACACGCCAATCGGGTTTCCACAGGTTTGAATACCCACAAGTAAATATCACTAAACAAATAAATATAAATAAGCAGACATTAAATCGTTCACAATACAGAGCGCAGATCAGGTGATGTCAATGGCCTCTGTCGTCAGCTACAGTAGAATCATTAACACCGCGAGAAAGTGTGGGTGGACACCCCCCCCCCACACACACAGACGTACGCCATTGAGATATTCTGAGTAGATGTACAGATACTCAATCTGCTTTGGTATTGTCCCTTCCATCGGCCGAGCCCAAACTTCATGTAAAGTCGATGTTTTCAAAATCTTTTCGCGCGAACGTTCGGGAGGTGTTGCTGGTAAACACGTCAATGCGTTTCGAAATTACGTTATCAAAACATGACGTCCCAAGAAGAAGCACGAAGCCAGACAAGAGACCTTTCAGCCCATGACGAGGTCATGTGCCGTTAGATAAGGTAAACAAAAAACCAAATAACACGAACAAACCGTTGACAGATGTGACATCCTGGCGGGGCGAATTTCAAAAATTCACCGAACATAATAACCTGTTAAAAAAAATCTTTACGTGTCAAAGTTACTCACATCATCCATAAGCATGATGATCACATTTGGCGTTGTGTTATTCCCGGCGTTGCAACGGCGGGCTCCAAAAGCCAACCACAACGACAACAACACATAATTCAGTCTACGCGCGTGCATAGCGAGGTGTATACTGGCCACCACGTTCCTACTGGGGTGCCCCGGATTGAGCGTAACAGCAGCCACCGTGCCGAGTTGATTGCGAGAGATAAACAACTAGGACAGATCATAACCAATCCCGACGGTCTCTTAGGAGCGAGGCAGTATTACTAAACCCAAAATTAACTTAATTGCATATTGCTCAATCCTTATGTATTAGGTGCATTCTATAATTAGGCAGATATTTAAATCGGCTGTCAGTTTCTGTGGCAACTGATTCTGATCAGGTCATACGCGCGCTCGCGCACACACGCACACACACACACACACACACACACACACACACACACACACACGCACGCACGCACATTATAATCATATATATAAATATATATATATATATATATATATATATATATATATATATTCATATATGTGTGTGTGTGTGTGTGTGTGTGTGTGTGTGTGTGTAGTTCTCTACATTGTAATAAATAGCGTAGATAGTAGTCGTGCTTGGGAGAGACAAAAAAAAAGTTCTTTTTAATGGTGATAGGCTTATTCTATGTACAAATACACGGCGACCTCCGAGGAAAACTCGTGGGGCTGCCAAACATCTCTATACACATGTACAAATAGGCTGTTCCCATAAGTTATAACTATACCTACAGAAGGAACCATCGCTGTAACGGTTGCTTGAAGGTTCTAGGCGTTGAGGTGACACATTGTCGGCTTCTTTGTACCTCGGAAGTGTTCGGGGCGTCTGCGCCGCCACGGTCACTTCCGGTGTCATTAGATGTCGGGAATCTGGTGACTTCCGGGTGATAAAGCGTACCCTAGGGAGCATCCGTGCCAGGCGAGCTATCTTGAGTGCCTATCTTGAGTGCCTGACTTTGAAGTACTGGTTCCCTTCCATGCATGTGCAGCGAAGGAAGACGATAACAGGGCTCGGTCGGCTTCTACTCAATGACCTCAGTGAGATTTGTGCTCATGAAAATACAAAACAAAACAAAACAAGGCCTATTTCAAAGCCTTGGCATGAAGGTACAGTCACTCAAAAAAGTTTGGTTAATAAGAGAAATGGGAGGACAATACTTATCCTTAGAGGTACTGCCTCATCCCTTAAAGGTGAGTGAACAAAATAGAATTTTATCATCGACTACTGAATTGACATTTATCATCAACTACTGACTTTGACATTTACCATCAACTACTGAGATTAGGCAAAGATATTCATATAAAAATACATATATTGAACCTTAATTATAGGAATTACATATCCTCATTATATGTAAAATAATTCTCCAACATAGCGAAGTGTGTGACTTACACATATAAGGTAGAATGAAATCATATTACAATTACATTCATTCAGTAGATCTATACTCTGATCTCCACATTCTTTCTCTTTGAAATGGAATTAACAAAATAATTAGCATCAACAATAAACAAAATTGGCATAATCTGTACACATGTTATGGAATAGATATTACTTATTATCAAGAACAGTATCAAAATTTTTCATTCTAGATATGACTACATTGACACAATTTGCATACACATGGTATGGAGTAGATATCGTTTGGTATCAATTACATCTCTGATTTGATTAAGATAATTATTAATCCTTGATACAATTCATATTCTACATAAGAACATAAGAATGAAGGAGACTGCAAGAGACCATAAGGCCTACACAAGGCAACTCCATATCCATCACCACCTGTCATCCCCATCCATAAAGTTGTCTAAACGTTTCTTAAAACAAACGGTTTAAGCGCTCACTACGTTGTTACTAAGTCTATTCCATTCGTTGACCACCCTATTAGTAAACCAATTCTTGCTTATTTCCTTCTTAAATCTAAAATTGTCCAGTTTAAATCCATTACTGCGAGTCCTGCCCTGTTGTCTTAATATGATGACCTTGTTTGCATCACCCTTGTTAAAACCTTTGATCCACTTGAACACCTCTATTAGATCACACCGCACTCTGTTTTTCCAGAGAATCTAAGTTAAGGTGCCTAAGCCTTTCTTTGTAAGGCAAATTTCTGAGTCCATGTATCATTTTGGTCATTCTTCTCTGTATTGATTCTAGTGAATTTATGTCCATTCAATAGGACGGAGACCAAAACTGTACCGCATAGTCAAGGATGGGTCTAACTATCGCTAGATAGAGTTTGATAATTACCTCTGCACTTCTATTCGTAACCGTCCTAGCAATGAAACCTAATGCTTTGTTAGCTTTATTCCTGGCGTTAATTAACTGTTTCCTGGTTTTAAGGTCCGGACTCACCAGAACTCCAAAGTCTCTCTCGCACTCATTTTTTTTTTCTTCTAAAAACGTGTTATCTAAGCTGTATCTATTTTCGGGGTTGTGTAGCCCTATGTTTAACACTACACTTACAGATATTGAAGGTCATTTGCCATTTCACCGACCATGTGAACAATTTGTTAAGATCGTCCTGCAGAATTTCTGCGTCATCTCCTGACCTAATTAGGCGTCCTATTTTAGTGCCATCCGCGAACTTACTAACATCACTATTTATCCCATCGTCTAAGTCGATTATGTACATAATGAACAACAATAGACCCAGAACCGAGCCCTGGGGAACCCCACTAGTAACATTGCCCCACCTAGATTTTACTCCATATATGGTGACCCTCTTTTTTCTATTATTGATCCTAACTCTAATTTATTTAACACTTTTCCTCCTACGCCATGGGCTTTGATTTTATATAGTAGTCTCTGGTGTGGCACCTTGTCGATCGCTTTGCAAGTCAAGGTAAATCACATCGAAATTATTATTGTTATCTGATATACCTTAATTATGTGCTCTCTCTGGTACAGTATTCCCCCCTTTTACTATCAAATACGCCTCAAACAGGCACATGTTTTGAATCCCCATTAGAATAACATGTGGTGCATGTTATTCGATTGGTTGTACCCAGAAGAGAGGCCAAAACATTCTTTCCAGGACGGTTTGACAACAACAACAAAAGTTTCAACAACGGATGTGTCGACATATATGGTTACTAATATAAATCATACATTATACATCACAAGAAAATAAAGCAAATACACCCTTGAATTTTCATATACTAATTAGAATATAACCTTCTAAATAATACTATGTATACGTAAATATGTTCATTTCCGGGCACTTAATTTTCTTTGCTCAGCAACTAGAATACACATAGAGAATGGAAAACAAGGGGGGTGACTATCATACGCAGTATGGTAACAATAGTATACACGAATAACATAAAAATAAATTTAATTGTATAAATATGCGATTGCGAAGACTATAGCGTAGAAGGGGTAATGGGGGAATTGGAGGAGAGGGTTGATGACTATTCTCTATTTCAGGGGTAGTGTGAGTTTGTGAAAAAAAACAATTTCTTTGTCGAGGCCATGTGATCTTTGTGCAAGACGGTCTCCGTGAGATTTTGCAAACTAAGTGTTTTTACTTTGTTCTTTGATTCATGTCCAATTATACGATAGGGTCCAGAGAATTTAGGGGAGAGCTTCGAGGTGGGGGTATGGTTAAGGGTGTAAACAATGTCTCCAATTTCAAAAGTACAAGTTCTGGGTGATTCGTTTTGCAAACGGACCATTTCGTCCTTAGATGAGGGGTATTTATGTATTCTTTAAAAAATATTATTGAAATTTGTTACTTTAACCTTTGCAAAATCATTGAAGTTGTAAATGGGAGATAATTCTGAAATAAGAAGATTATATGGGAGCCTTTTGTCTGAGCCAAAAAGGACAAAATGGGGTGACTCCGATATTGACTTATGGAGCTGTTCAAACAAGCTTGAATCATGGGGACATATTTATCCCAAGAAGGGTGAAGATAAGAAGCAAGGTGTCATAAGAACATTAAGAATCTTTCTATTCTAGCGTTCAACTAAGCCATTAGAAATAGGGTGATAAGCAGTAGTATTGTATTTCTTGATTTAAAAACGATCACAGATGTGCGAAAGAATCTCATTGTTGAATTCAGTCCCGTTGTCAGAAATCTAGGTGTAGTAAAGGAGCATATGAGCAGAGCTGGGCGCGTTTCTCGGTGCGTTCCGCTTTAGTTTGGCAGCGGTTAGCGCTCCCAAGCTAATAAAGCAATATAGGTGCCGGTATAGTATGTGGCCTACCTTTTGGATGTAGCCTACGAAATTTTTCTTTGGTATGGTATGTGGCCTACTTTTTGGATGTGGCCTACAATTTTTTTCTTTGGTATGGTATGTGGCCTACCGGACTTTTATTTCGGTATGAACCTGTCCCTTGAGCTTTGATAGTTTGGGAGCGCTTACTGCGGTCAAACTAATGCGGAACGCACCGAGGAATGCATCAAGAAACACTCCCAGCTCTGAATATGAGTTTGTCAATAAGTGAAAAATGGTCGACACAGACAAGGAGGTATTTGTTTCCGGTATGTGTAAGTGGTAACTTAAGGAGATCAGCAGCGATTGTGTCGTTTGGTTTAGATGGTGTAGGGTAAGTTAGAATTGGAATGTGACCGCTGATGTGACCTTTGTGACTCGCGCAAGAGTGGGAAGCGTCGATGTACGCGTGTATATCCTTCCTCGTGGTTAACAGGAATAGTGTAATCTAGTTTGTGTAACGCATTTCTCCTTGCCAGGGTGTGCAGCAATGGGTGAATCGTGTATAAGTCTTAAAACTTCTGGAATGAGATCCACAGGGGACTACAAGTTGAAACACTGATCTGTTTGATTCATGTTTGTTCGTTAGTGTTGTTTTGTGATACAGAATGTCATCCACTAACGTCTAATTGTCGGGATCTGGAGGAAAGTTTTCTGTGTCAGTTGTGCCTGCAGATTCGAGGAAGTATATGACATGTTTCCAAAGAGGGTCTGATCTCTGCGCTGCAGCTACGCGCTTGAGTAAGAGTTACTGAACTTTGATTCTGAGTGATGGTCGCAATATGGCGACTAAGAGCATCTGCAACTAAGTTCGTTTTTCCTTGGACAAAATGAAAGGTGGGTATGAACTCTTATATGATAAGGAACAAGTGGGTAAGTTTTTGTGAGAGATTCTTTCCTTTGAAGAGGTGTAAGATTGGTTGATGGTTTGTATATATGTGTATTTCGTAACCAAGGATAATATCTTTGAAATGTTTGAGTGTGTATATAACTGCTAAAGCTTCTATGTCTGTGACTGAGTAATGTAGCTCGTGTTTGTTGAGTGTACGACTCGCATAGGCAATTGGTCTGAGTTTTTTGCCTTGGTGCTGCATGAGGACTGCCAAGTCCTGTGTAGGACGTATCAGTGTAAATTATGAAAGGAAGCTTGTGGTTTGGGAGGCCAAGGGAAGGTGCCGTGGTTAAGGCTTTCTTAAAGTAATTAAATGCTTTCTCCTGGTCAGGTGTCCAAGTGAAGTGTGTGTCCTTCTTAAGTAATGAAATTAATGCTGCTGCTATACTAACATAACCTTGAATGTAACGTCTGTAAAATCCTGACAGACCAAGGAATGAACGTATATGTTCAACAGAGGTAGGGCGTGGAAAATCACTGACTGCCTCGACCTTTTCCTGCGAGGTTAAAATTCCTTGTGAATTAAGGAAATGCCCTAGGAGGCGTATTTCTTTCTGAAGGAATGGACACTCCTTAAGCTTCAGTTTGAGACCTACTTTTGCTAGTCGTGAGAAGACATTGTGTTGAGTTTGTAGATGTTAGCTAACGGATTTGGAAGCGATGATCATGTCATCGTGGTACATGAACACTGAATGACCTATGAAACCAACAAGTACTGTGTGTATGAGTCATGTGAACACTGTAGGAGCTGAAACTTGTTGCAAAGTGCAAGCAAGTCTGCTTGTGCATCAGGGAAGCCTATGGGGGTTGAAATGTGATGTATCAATGAGTTTCTGTGCCGTGGGCACGCCGGAAAGTGTGGTGCAAACTTGAAAAATTGTGAGTTTTTCATCTATGGCTTGGATGCGTAAAGGATAAACTTTGAAATCGCAAATGTTTGTACCGACTGTGAGACGGAGAGGTGCGTTAGTGTCATTGGCAACTAAGATGCAAGTATGACCTTTCTTAGACACAGAGCTGATGGCTAAGAGCAGGAAGATGCCATTGATACGGCAAGTTTCTGGCATACAGAGTACATCGGTGTCTTTTGCTTGAAACACTCGAAGGTATATCTTTGTATGCTCACGAGGAACAACTTCTTTGGGCTGATAAGTACTGCGTGAATGTGCTTGAAGGTAGATAAGATAGCACATCTGAGACTGGGTATGATTTGTTGTTGAAATCCTCCAAGAGGGGCAAGAATGTATCCTCGGGCGGTGAAAACCCAACGTTATTTACTCTGTGTGTGTGTTTTTTTTTTCATAAGTTTTGCCGATTTGGACATGCGGGATGAATTTGTGCGTCTGTTACGCTTTGAACGCAAAGCCTCAGTGTCAGTAAAGTAGCAGAGTTAGAGTCGTGGGGAGGTGTTTGGGTGTTGTAATTAGTGCTAACAGCTGGTGCATCCTCGTGTGATGAAGCACAGTGAAATTGAATGTGGATACCAGAATTAATTCACGTTAAATCATGCTCTGCCTGGTCACCCACGTTGATGTGGTTGACTTTGTGGGAAATTGCTGTTGGCAATGCGGGGAGGATATGATTTGCATAAGCGATACCATTTTGAGTAGGGTAAATGATTATGTTCTGTTGCTTCATCAATGTTAAGACTATGAGGATATCAGCAGAAAACTAAACCTCAGCTACGTAGGTGGTAGCTGGAATGGATTACTGTAATAAGGTTTAGTGTTGTCATGCTATTTTGAAACGCAGGTGAAACTTCTGAAGAGTTGCTAGCAGGAGGGGGCATGTCTTCTGTATTTGAATTGAGCGCAGATCGGCTTCGTGTCCAGGGTTGGTCTGTCGAGTCAGAGTGGGGTTTGAACACGTTCATGTACGAAATAAAAGGTATGGAGACCATTTCCCTCCTAGGTGACAATGAGAACGTAAAAATATCTACTTACCCATTACTTATACAATTAAGTTTATTTCTATGTTATAATGTGTACTGTTCATATATATTAAAACGATAATATATATATATATATATATATATATATATATATATATATATATATATATATTATAATGTGGAAAGGTTTGATCCACACTTGGAGGCGATGTGAGTAGCGGAGCAAGTAAAATGCTGTTTCGTTCTACGGATTTACTCTAGTAAATCGTAGCCAGTTGTCTTGTCCAGAGCCAGTCGAGATCTGCGCTAGGAAGCAAGGCAACTGACCACGAAGGCTGTGACGGTTGCCACTACATCAATTTTTGTCATACAGTAATATTTACAATGTGACAGAAGTAGGTATTTACATGGTTGAGTGATACACTGAGTATTAAAAAGACTATTTACAATTATAATACATAGAAAGGACATGGCATATTTTAATCATACATGGTGAAAAATAAAGTATAAAGATGATTTCTTCTGTGAATGTACGCTTCTCAACGGTCGTATCGTCGTGTGAGCCAGGTGTCCTAAGGGTCAAGGTCAGGTCGTCCTAATTACATTGTTAAGTGGCCTCTTGTCGGGTTCTGGTTAGACCTGACACTCAACAGCAGTTTGGTGGTGCTGCTGCGACGTACGCGACGTCGCATGCTTGATATCTATCTTTTCGTTGTGTGACGAACTGTGACCTGTATTTGTGACGTTCTGTGACGTGTGATATATCTTATTCCAACATATATGTACTGTATATATATATATATAAAAAAAAATATATATATATATATATATATATATATATATATGTATATATGTGTGTGTGTGTGTGTGTGTGTGTGTGTGTGTGTGTGTGTGTGTGTGTGTGTACGTGTGTGTGTATGTATATATATATATATATATATATATGTGTGTGTGTGTGTGTGTGTGTGTGTATACACATGCGCACACACACGTACACATACGCACGTGTATATATGTTTATATACTGTATATATATACACATATATATTTATAAATATATACATATATACATATATATATATATATATATATATATATATATATATATATATATAAAATGTGCGTGTTTATGCATTTACCTATTTTTATATGGTAGGAGCTATGTTCCTTCTGTGTCTCCAATGATCAAGCTGTTTTTTATTCATTAATGTTGTCTGCCTTTCATGTCATCATCTAAATGATTCCACTAATATATCTTCTTAAATTTCAACCTTGATATCATTTTGGTCCATGCTAATAGATTTTACTTGTCAATCCTTATCCTTTCTTCGTTCTGAAGTAAAAAATAATACCGCCTCTTTCTCTTCTTTCGTCCATCGTGTTTTTTTTGTGTGTTTTTTTCTGTCTATGATGATGATATTTTTAGTTGCGGCTCATTGTATTCTTTCGGTTAATTTTTATATACATTTGTTTTGTTTGGGTGACTACGCCACTGCAGTATGAAGCAGTTTAGGATGAATGAGATTTAGTTTTTTCTTTTCTTTTCTTGTCTTTGTCAATATCGTGAAATGCCACTCCAACTCCATCTCACCACCGGGAGATCAAAAGACAACAACAACTGGTGATCCATAATCAATTATTTCTATTGCTTATTAACTATAAATGAAATAACTTGAATTTATTTTCAATTGTATTTTCATGCATCACTCACAGGTTCACGAAGTGACCGAACCATTCTGATAGGATGTCTAAATCATCTTGTGCATCCTAATGACTTTCGTAACTGTTTGCTCATTGGCATAAGCTTGCAGCATTAACAAACTTAGATCATGCTAGTATTCCCTTCCTTGGTGCGGTTCGTTTGTGCACTACACTGAACCTTGTTGAACTCCGCCTCTAACATTTTGTTCCGTTTTCCTTTCGTCTTTGTCTCTGGACGTCTCAAGGTCCCACGCTTGGGGACGCCCAGACCTCATTCATGGCAAGAAAGATCTATGCAAACATGCCTTTCCTTCACGCAGCGATGCATTTGTGTTGGGGAAACATAATCGCAAAGATAATTGTCATTTATGGAAATGCGTTTTATAATCAATACCGGCAGGTGTGCCAGCACATTTCAGAGTCGCGTACTTGGCATAGTAGTCTGCATGAAATTGGTATTTACCGACAGGTCTATCAAATTAAACATCACATGTGAGGTCGGAGCCTTTATTAGTACGACGTTTCGTTTGTTGCAGTATTATCATGTACTTGATCAAATTCTAACAAGCGAAACGTCGTAACTTTAATAAAAGGCTCTGTCTTCACATGATGCTTTTCTTAATAACAGTCTGTGTCAAGTGAATGTGGTGGACACGTCCCAGGAGCGACGTACACCGTCATTGTCTCTGTTAAAAAAAAAAAAAAAAAAAAAAAAAAAAAAAAAAAAATTGGGACACGTCGAACAGGATCCGAATATTGCACCAATGTTGTGCAATGGCCAGTATGGATCGCCTTAGAGATAGATATATAGATAGAAAGGGATGAATTAATCGAAATTGCGTGGTAGGTCAGGTGTTCCGTGCGTCATAGGTTGATGAGGTGGCACGAGGAGGACTTGATGAAGCTTTATTGACCATGGCACGTGGCTGGCACCTGCCTCCTGCCCCTCGGATGTTTTCTTCATCCCTGTGGCACTTCGTGGGAAGCTCAAGGG
>NC_134781.1:5071480-5081480 GCF_046742065.1 Oratosquilla oratoria | reverse complement strand
TGTGTGTGTGTGTGTGTGTGTGTGTGTGTGTGTGTGTGTGTGTGTGTGCAATAAAACCACTTGGAAAATAAAATGAAAGGTGACCGAACGTTTTCGTCTATTTAAGACATTTTCATTTTCATAAATAGACGAAAACGTTCGGTCACCTTTCATTTTATTTTCCAAGTGGTTTTATGACACATTTTGTGAATCACATGTTTTTGTGATTTATTCTCACACACACACACATATATATATATATATATATATATATATATATATATGTATATATACTGTATATATATATGTATATATATATATATATATGTATATATATATATATATATATATATATATATATAAATATATACATACATACCTATCCGAGGGTTGACACCTTGAGCTGATAGATAGGCGTGAGAATCTTAATGACTACAAAAGCTATGTCGATAGAGGGAAAATCTCTGCAGGGTCACCCATATCGAACAGGTTTTGTAAGAAAGATCAGACAAAGAGAAGCTTACACACACTGTCGCTGGACCCACTGCTAACTGGCACGCCCCTGATGGCGAACAGGGAAAGTCCTCATAGATATATGAGGTACTGTCATGATGACGGCGTGGACCATTGGGCACCCTGTAGATATAGGGCTTCACCGAATATAATAAATGAGGTGACATCAAAGGAATATCTCACCAGAAACCAGTTGGCAAGGAGGTGAGATCACTGCCAAAACAAAACCGGGCGTTCCTGTTGGATCATCGTCTCCTAAAGGTCCAACCGCATTGCCTCATGTGCTTACGGGCAGTGTGCCACCAAATGTAAGCACTGTCCAAGCAGATCCAAGCCTTAGACATTAAACAATATGAAGAAAATGAAGATCTATATTTACAACGTAAGAATTCTCTTAGAAGACCACAGGCTGGAGAGTTTTTAATGGAAGAACTAGACAACATCAAGTGGGACATCGTAGGACTGAGCGAAGTCCGAAGAGCAGAAGAAAAGCTGATACAATTTTAAGATGTTCACCACCTGTTCTACTATAGAGGTAAGGACAAAGAAGGATCTAATGGAGTAGGATTCTTGATAAACAGAGAGGTTGCTAGTAACGTAGTTAAGTGCAGCAGTTTATCAGATAGGGTAGCTTGGATTGTGATTAGGCTGTGTAAAAGGTACACTCTAAAAACTGTTCAAGTTTATGCACCAACTTCACAGAGTCCAGACGATAAAATTGAGTCCTTCTATGACGATTTAACTCAGGTAATGGATCAAGAAAAAAGTAAGTACACATTGGTAATAGGCGACTTTAATGCTAAAGTGGGGAAGAAGATGGGAGATGAGTCGTGTAATGGTAAGTTTGGAGTAGGTGAAAGAAATGACAGAGGCAATATGTTAGTAAATTTTGCGGTGAACTACAACATGAGGATAATGAACACTTTCTTCCAAAAGCGTATAGGTCGTAAATGGACATGGAGAAGTCCAAATGGAACAACAAAGAGCGAAGTAGACTTCATATTAGGAAAAGAGAGCAAGAGCGTTAGCAATGATACGGTGATAAATAAAATCAACATAGGTAGTGACCATGGAATGGTAGGTTGCACAGCTAAATTCAGTTTCGGACCCGAGAGAAATAAACTAATTTTAAGAAAGAAAATCAGTTTTGCAAATGTTAAGGACAATAAGAAGAAATTTCAGTTAGAAATTAAGAATAGCTTCGAAGCTCTAAGATCCAGCGAGGATACCGTGGAAGATATGAATTTAAATTTAGTGAATATCATTAGGGAATCGGCAGAGAAAGTAGGAAGTACAAAAAGTATTAAAGAAAACAAATGCTCTAAAACTACAAATGACCTGATTAAAAGAAGAAGGACCATGCAGATTAAAAAGAGGAAAGATGAAATAGGAGTAGAACTAAACAAGCTTATCAACAAAAGGCAGAGATTAGAAAAAAGAAAGAGAAACACGGATGAAATAGAGGAAACTATTCGGAAAGGTAAAATTATTAAAGTGACCGAGCGCAGACATGCCTTAGGAAGACAGCAAATTATATGTTTGAAAGATAAATATAGAGAAATCATTAAATGCAGAGACACAATGGCAAAAAAAGAGTAGAAGAATTTTACCAAGAGCTTTACTTGTCGAAGACGGTAGTTGAGTCAGTAAATTCATCTGTAGACGTTAGTAGTGTACCAGATATTACAAAGGAAGAAGTAGAACTTGCTCTAAAAATATGAAACGAGGAAAAACACCTGGGGAAGATGGTATATTGATAGGATAGATCTATTGAAAGACGCAGGGAAAGAAGTTCATATTAGGTTAGGTCAGTTGTACACCCAGTGCTTACGTCAAGAAACCGTTCTTGAATCGTGGTGCAATGCTATAGTGATTTTACTTCATAAAAAAGGAGACCAGAAGGACCTTAGTAACTATCGACCGATTAGCTTGCTATCAAATGTATATAAAATATTCTCCAAGATCCTTACAAATAGACTAAGTCAAGTTTTAGATGGAAACCAACCGAGAGAACAAGCAGGCTTTAGGAGCGGATATTCGACTCTAGACCATTTGCAGGCGATGAACCAACTAATCGAGAAAACGACAGAATACAATATACTTCTTTGTTTAGCTTTTGTAGATTACGAGAAGGCCTTTGACTCGGTAGAACAAATAGCAATACTAAACTCGTTACGCAAGCAGGGTACAAACGAACAGATCGTAAGGGTTTTAGAAAAGATTTATGCGAAAGGTACCGCTATAATTCGACTACATAAAAATACAGAAAAGATCAAGATCGAGAAAGGAGTACGGCAAGGCGATACCATTTCGCCTAAATTATTTACAACTTGTTTGGAAGAGGTTATCAGAGAGTTGAGTTGGGAATAGAAATGTTCGAAGATTAATGGCGAATATTTGAACCACCTAAGATTTGTAGATGATATTATTCTTATTTCAGAGAAGGCAGAGGACTTGCAAGATATGCTGAGTGATTTGAACAAAGAAAGTGTCAAAGTAGGTTTAAAAATGAATAAGAGTAAAACCAAAGTAATGTTCAACACGAAACTTCAAAGTAAAGAGATTAATTGATGGTGAGAGTCTTGAAGAAGTTGAGGAGTATGATTATTTAGGCCAGATGGTGAAAATGACGAAAGATCATGACAATGAAATAAAAAGCCGTATTACAATTGGTTGGAAAGTGTTTGGTAAGTATAATAAAATCCTGAGAGGCTCTCTACCTCAATGTTTGAAACGTAAAGTTTACAATCAATGCATTCTGCCAGCAATAATGTACGGTTGTGAGACTTGGAAACTAACGAAGGTGATGGAAACAAAACTAAGGACTGCACAGAGGAGAGTTGAGAGATCAATGATGGGAGTAACGCTGAGAGACCGAAAGAGAGCAAGTTGGGTGAGAGACCAGACTAGAGTGAAAGATATTGTGGAGGCGGTAAAAGAGAGGAAGTGGAATTGGGCAGGTAAGTTAGTGCGAACGACTAATGAGCGATGGAGCAGGTGTGTTACTGAGTGGACGCCGCGAGATAGGAAGCGTGGAAGAGGGAGACCAGACAGAAGATAGAGAGACGAGATAGAGAAGTTGGCAAGAGTGACGTGGCAGATGTTGGCGCGGTCGTGTGAATCATGGAATGCTATGAAGAAGGCATTTGTTCAGCAGTGGACTCGGGATGGCTGATTTGATTAATTGATATATATATATATATATATATATATATATATATATATATATATATATATATATATATATATATATGCGTAAGTAACCACTAGGAAAAGTAAACTAACGAAGCAGACCGCTTTCGTATAATTACATCTTCAGTGCTGATACAAAGAAGGAATTATAAAATGAAGCAACAAGGTATAGAATATATGACTGAGTGAGACATGGTGAAGAGGGAATTCGGAGAGGTAGTGGAAGAAATACACGTGATATTTTATGCTGTCCAACAAGTATGGGACAATTGCTCATATCTGGTATATTACAATTTAAATAATTTAGAAATTTCATGGCAAATATAACTATCTAATTTGTACAAACCTTAATGGAGATTAACATTTATTCCCTTACTAGATTTGATCAAACTGTATTCAATTAAATTTCTTTCTGTGATGTTATTGTTGTATGTGATGACTTTAACGTTATCCCAGTCAACTGGGTGGTAAAAATGGTTCATGTGGTTGAATATGCCGCTAGATTGGTTTCCTTCTCTAACGTATTTCTTGTGTTGATTGATTCGTGTTTTGAGTGTTTTAGCAGTCTGACCAACATAAAACTGATTACATGATTTACAAGGTATTTTGTACACACACCCTTTATCACTATTGACAGAATTATTTATGAGCAATTGTCTTGCAGTGTTCTTACTGTTAAAACTACATTAACTATATATATATATATATATATATATATATATATATATATAGTTACATGTATATATATATATGTACATATATATATATATGTACATATATATATATGTATATATATATATATATATATATATATTTACATGTATATATATATATATCAACATATATATATATATATATATATGTATATATATATATATATATATATATATATATATATATATATATACACACACACGTGGAGTTAAAAACGACAGCATTGTTGTAGTTATTCAGTTTTTTCCTCGTATTCTCGATTTTCCTGATTAGAGATTTGCCATTAACCGGGTGAATTGAAACTAAATCACTGTATTCTTCTATTTCTTTCCATTATCTGAGCTCAACGTGTCGTCTTAATGAAAACATTTTCAAGAGTAAACTGAAATTAAAAAATTACATAATTACAGTATTGGTGACAAAATTACAAAAGTTAGATAAATACAGTAATGGTGACAATTGTGTGCAAGAACAATACTAGTAAAATATGAGGGATACAATATAAATGCAAATAAATACGATGGCAGCGTTACAAGAAGACTTACATTTAAAGGGATGGGAGAGAAAAATGACAAGTCGGGGATGACAGATATATATAAGCCTATGGTCAGGTGGTCTGACAATGGGATCTCAGAGGTCACGGGGTAAGGGGCTTGGGAGTGGGGGGTTAGGCGGGTGTGGTCACCGTGGGGGGGAGAGGAGGAGGAGGAAGGGGGTGGAGGTGGAAGGGGAGGAGGGGGAGACAAGGAAGAGAGGGGGTGGAGGGAGGGAGGAGTGGGGGATTTTTGTTTCTATACAATGGGATAGTGGAGATCAAATTGCTTTGGATGTTAATGACTGGAGCTTTGTCTCTAATATGAAAGGCTTCGAGCAATTGTAGCCTCCTAGGGTCATCACTCGTTCCAATAATTTTGGTGGAATTAATCAATTCATCCCTTCTGAGTACAGCGTTGTGGAAATTCTTATGATGTTCTTTGATTGCTCCCTCTTGTAGATGTAATGATAAGCGACGGCTGACTTTGCATCTAGTAAAACCGATGTAGGTATGGTTAAGAGGCTTACAATCCTCTGAAGAGCAAGTATATTGGTACACTACATTGGTTCTAGATGTGAAGTCTGATCGCCTAGAAGAGTTGTTCGTCATGATCAGAGAGGAAGTTCTGGGATTTTTGTAGTAAATGAGAACTCTGATTTTGTTGTTCTCGCTTGTAGGGAGGCAATTCCTTTGGATGATATCTTTAATGACTTTTTCATCTTTTTTGTAATTATTAGTAAAGGTGTTTCTGTAATATATGTTGATGTAGTTATGATTTTGTGGTGCTTTGATTGTGAGATATGATTCTAGTATCTTGTTAGTAATAGAATCAAAGTCGGTGTGTGAGCACCCATTGTTTGTGAGCATTTGTCTAAGGTGTTGAAGCTCACTATGTAATGCTTGCCACGAGGAACACACCGATATGGCTTTTTTTACATAGGCTCTTATGACACCTTTCTTGTAGTTGTCAGTGCACTCACTCTTGCCATTCATGCATTTATCTATGTTGGTGGGTTTTCGATATACGTTAGTAATAAAGTTGTCAGATGTAGAATCGACCAGCACATCCAGGAAGGGGAGTAGACCGTTATTATTCATTTTAGTGGTGAAAGCTAGGCCTGAAATTTCCTGAAGGCAGCACTGTAAATTCTCTAACAAAACAGCAGAAGGGGGTGATGACAAAGATGCTATCTACGTATCTACAGTAGATAGATGGTTTTAACTCCCCGTCCTGGAAGACTGATCTTTCTACAGTAGACATGAAGGGTTCAGCGAAGAGGACACCCAATGGTGATCCCATCGCTACGCCGAGGTGCCAAGAAGGAAACCTATACGTTCAGGAAAATCAAGAATACGAGGAAAAAAATGAATAACTACAACAATGCTGTCGTTTTTAACTCCACGCGTAGTACTGAGAACCTGCTCCCCTTTTTTACACACACACACACACACACACACACACACACACACACACACACACACACACACACACACACACACACACACACACACACACACACACATATATATATATATATATATATGTGTGTGTGTGTGTGTGTGTGTGTGTGTATACATACATACGTTTCTGAACAAGTAGTGGCAAATGGCAGTCAGTCCCTGCATAGTCTGCACTAGTTCATTCTTGGTGTCATGGGTGAAACACTTGATTCGATTTGCTCCATGTCCTGAAGAAGCCTATTGGAAAATCAACAGGAAAGTCTGCAGGCTGGTTGACTGGGGATCCTGAACAGCTCGATATGGATCGTTCATGCGCTGATCTTGCCCCTTCCCAGATACATTCACTAAATTCCACCAGTTGAGGATGATTTGGATGAAGTTAGCAGTGTCATGACATCCTCAGAGCTTCAATGAAGCCACAACCTTTTCATTGGAGACCTACAAGACATGCTGCACATTTTGTAGTTAAGGTCGTGAGGGGTTGACAGCAAATTTAGTGAGGGGAGTAGTCTTCAGAATACTGCCTTTCTCTGACTCGTACAGTTCCTTGACGTCAGCAAATGATGCTGTTGTTTTATTGTCAAGACTGATCTTCTGGCACTTCTTACTGATCCAGTTGTTGCGGATGCACCTTAGAAGATGCACTGTGTCAAACCAGACACGATCTTTGTCAAGAGGATGCTTGGCTGTGGCACAGCGATCACCCGGAAAATCAAACAGCTTACAGTACTGCTGGTTTATCTTGTGGTTGTCTGTGATAGACCCGATGACACGCCACCTGCCCTCTCAACAGCAGCTGCCGCCTCCTTCACACGCTCAAGCTGGTATGCTGCTGTGAGCTTATGGACGGGTGTCACAGAAATCATAATACTAGGTCCTCTGTGCAGCGACTTCATCATAATACATAGCATAGAAGTGACCTTGCAGTCTGGCTTGTTCACTGCCATGCCTCTCAGAACCCCACCAGAAAAAGGCAACTGTTGGCCGAATCTATACTTCATCTATCAAGAGAAATACATTCTTCTGCTGCAGTGTCTTCACTTTGGCAAATGTTTCCCTCATCACCTGATCCTTGTCAATGCAGTATAAGTTAATATAAACTTTTACAGTGAAATAAGAAACTATTTTTAAGGCACTGTTATGCTTTGAAATGCCAATTTTAGCCGGACTTAACAGGTATTATTGTATGAGGTTAGTGGACACCAGGGTTGGCGATTTTTTTTTTTTTTTTTTATCTTTTTAAAAGTATAAAAAAATCGATTTTTTTTTATCTAAATCAGATTTATTTCATTTAAATGGATTTTTTTTATATAGATTTTAAATATTGTGGGATTGCTATCTGATATGCGATATTATTGCTAAAGGACATTTTTAGCATATCAATATAAGGAGCAGTGTTATATGGACTTGCCATAAGTATACAAGGAACGGTATAAGCCTACATGTAGTATATATCACTGTGCAGCCCACAACAAGTTTCAACAAGATTCTTGTTGAAACTTGTTCTAGGTAAGCAGCTTCTCACTGAGTCGGTTGCTGCTTTGGAATCAACCAGGAAGGATGTCTTCTGGACCTGGCAGAGTGGTTCCTTCAGGCAGAAAAAATGATCCTATCTGGAATTATTTTGAAAAACTACCAACAACTTCCGACAAAGGGTACCAAGCTAAATGGAAGGACTGCAGCCAGGAACTACAGGGATTTGTGTCAAGATTAAAATCTCACAGAGATAAATGCCAAGGTCAGCCACAGCATACAGAAGAAGAAATTGATGACCCAGGTAAATAATTTTACTTATATTGTGTGCATTTCTCCCTTTTCATACGCAACTATATGAATTTGGTGAACAGTGGAGAGCATGTGCAATAAAAATGTGAAGGCCTAAAGAAATGATACTTCAACTTCATTACTTCTAAATTTGGGTAATGACTATATCACTATAATATACTGTATCCACTCAACTTTGGGGCCTAGATGATTGTTATTCATTTCATTTAACATTGTGTAATATATTTCATAGGTTCCATTGGAATTCAGCCCACATGGGATTCAGCCCAAAGGGATTTAGCCTAACCTAACCCAAGTAACCCATTGTTTTTAGTGAATTTAAAAGTGGACTGAATCCTGTGTGGGCTGAATTCTAAGCCCACCTATTTCATATCCTATTAATTATTTCCAGATGATTTAGTGGCTTGTGTGAATATGATCATTATCTAAAAAAATAACTACTGTACTCAAAATTAGCCTAAATCACACTGTATTCATTCATTTATTTATTCATTTATAAATTATGCAATATACTAAAATTTTCTGTTTCCATTTCAGGATCTGTATCAACAGCTTCAATCCCTTCATCATCGGCTCCACTTGAATTATCTGCAAACCTGACTCCACCATTAAAAAGGTCACTATCAGACTCCTCCACAGGCGCCACTTCTACTAAATCATTTTCATCTAAAAGAAAGTCATCAATATCTCTGGACAGATTTATCATAAAAACTTCAGCCTCAAAAGGAAAATCTCGACAAAGAAGTTGCAAGAATTATATTTGCTACAAATTCACCATTTCGTCTTGTTCAGCATCCTCAGTTTCTCAAGATGGTTCAGAACCTGAGGCCAGGTTATATTCCTCCATCCAGAAAAGATATTGCTGATAAGTACTTGGATCTTGTGTATGAAAAGGAATATAAAAAGTGTGCAGATGACCTGAATAATGAAACTGTATGTCTTTCATTTGATGGGTGGTCTAACATCCATAATGAGCTTATAATATGTGTCACTCTAACAACATCCACTGGTCAGATTTATTTAGTTGATACAATAGACACATCAGGGAAACCTCACACTGCTGAATATCTTCTACAACTTGTAAAAAATTCGATCAAGAAGGCTGAACAAGATTTTGGTTGTCACATTGAAAGTGTTGTGACAGACATTGTAGCAAATGTCACCAAGATGAGAAAACTCTTGGAGGAATCGAGTGAACCTAAGCATACCGTCCTCACATACGGCTTATACCGTTACTTGTATACTTGTGGCAAGTGTATATAACACTGCTCCTTATATTGATATGCTAAAAATGTCCTTTAGCAATTAGATCGCATATCAGATAGCAATCCCACAATATTCAAAATCTATTAAAAAAAAAAAAATCTATTTCAATGAAATAAATTTGATTTGAATAAAACAAAATCTATTTTTTATATTTTTTAAAAAGAAAAAAAAAAAAAAAAAAAAATCGCCAACCCTGGTGTCCACTAACCTCATACAATAATACCTGTTAAGTCCGGCTAAAATTGGCATTTCAAAGCATAACAGTGCCTTAAAAATAGTTTCTTATTTCACCATAAAAGTTTATATTAACTTATACTGCATTGAATAAGTCAATAGTTGATATATTTCTCCTATATACAATGTTAGGTTTCTAGTTTTGATATATTTGTCCAATATAAAATGTTAGGTTACAAAGAAAGCAATGGCCTCCGCTAGCGGACCCAGGGATCTATGTGCGCACGTCCTGTGTAATAGTAGTATTTGATGTATATATATGTATATATATATATATATATATATATATATATATATATATATATATACATATATATACAT
>NC_134781.1:5031480-5068980 GCF_046742065.1 Oratosquilla oratoria | reverse complement strand
CATTATAGTCTCAGTAGCGTGGTCGGTAGAAGCATAGATTTGCTATTATACAAGTCTTGGGTTCGAGTCCGGGGACAATTGTCTGAATTATTTGATTGACATCATCGACATTGGCGATTCTATTCAGGTATTACAACGACGAAAGTCTATCAAGCTTCATCAGTACCTACAGGTGGGCTTGGTTGTTCGTAAAATAAAATTGAGATTAGGACGGCAGTTAGCAGTCGACTCAAATCCTGCGGGAGCAGATTAACCCCGAGGTTGAAGAATTTTATTCTTAGTAGCGTGGTCGGTAGAAGCATAGACTTGTTAATACAAGTCCTGGGTTCGAGTCCGGGGTCAACTGTCGGAATTGATATATATATATGTATATATATGTATATATATATATATATATGTATATATATATATATATATATATATATGTATGTATTGTGTATGTGTGCGTGTATTTTAGTACATGTGAACGAGTATGTACATTTGAATGCCAAGAGCCTGTGTATACTATCTTGGTGATTAATCCGTAGTTTACATTTCCGATGTACTTTAATGTATTTGTTATTCCAACTGCCGGCCCGCAATTTTATTCAGCTGAAGGAAACTGTTTCGCTTTCTACTTTGGGCTGTATTAATTACAGCTAAGCGTGGGTCCCTTGGTCCCTTAGGAATCACTTGGTTTTGTGGAGGGCATCATGTCACCTCCTTCGGATGCCATTTCAGTGTTTAAAGGCAATTTTCACAATGGCGGTTTCAGGCACGGCGGTTCAATTATAATGCAAGTCAGTGGAGCCGTTCACACACAACAGCGTAGTTTTCCCTTGACTATGTAATACTGCCAAGGTTTTCGCGCGGTTTAAACCGCTAGTGTGAACAGGGCCGAACGATGATGGAAAACTTTATTATTCACCTCGATTGGTTTATTGGAATTTCGATTAAATGATGAGTTAAAAAACGAGAGACGAGATTCTGATGTTTAACCAGACAGTACTGGTGAACACCAAGATCGTCCCTTTATTGTAGTTTTACAGGAGCGATTTGCAAAAACTTTCGAGTGTCACAAATGAAGAATATTAAAGAATATTGCAATAGACAACACGGGAGAGGTCACTGT
Source organism: Oratosquilla oratoria (assembly GCF_046742065.1). Classification (NCBI taxonomy): domain Eukaryota; kingdom Metazoa; phylum Arthropoda; class Malacostraca; order Stomatopoda; family Squillidae; genus Oratosquilla; species Oratosquilla oratoria. The sequence continues at coordinate 5,067,869 of NC_134781.1, read as the reverse complement.
TGTCATTAGGCAAGAGTATGGACGGCACAGCGAGAGGTCGTGGTTGTCGGTGAGGGAAGTCCTGGTTATTGGCTGTAAACACTTTACGTCAGTGTTCCCCATCATTTTTTGACTCCTTTCCCACCCCCACCCCCACTTCATGAATTGTCAACATTCGTGTAGCTCCCCCACCCAGTCAAGAAAGGTTTAAAAGAAGAAAAGAAAAGCAATAACAATGACAATAAAATATTGATTGAAGAGAAACTCTTTATTTTATTCCAAAAGTTGACAATCATCATTGCCTTCTGCCAGGACAGAGTGATGGAGGTTTCTTTGTGCATTCGGATTCCTCACGTTATATAGAAATGTATAACTTGTAACAACAGGCCACGCCCTCTCCCCACTCTTGTTCTTGTCGTGGCTCCCTTGGGTGACCCCATGGCTGCCCTCAGGTCCAGAACCACTGCTGTACACGCAGGAAGGACTCCTGAAGTACTTCGAAGGGAAACCGTGCCGAGGATATCACAGAGAGAAGGTGAGGGGTCCTACACCAGGAGGTGCTGAGTAGCTGCGGCCGAAGGCGTCACCTTTACCCCCATGGTACGCTTTAGGGACTGTTGGGGCAGATAACAGTCACTGCTTGGAATCGGAGAGGAGTGCGGGACTCGAACCCACAACTAAGCGAGGGGAAGACTATCAGGCTTCCGATGACGCCACCTGCACTCCACAGGACGTTAAACCCCATGAAGCTCAACGCCACGAGGTCACTGCATCCAGGACGGACAGTTACATTCATTCGAAGGTGAAGAAAGTCTGCTGCTCCTCACGAAACCAGGTTAAAGATTCGACAACGAAAAACCATTTGTGTGTGCGTCGTTCCCTGGGTGTCCTCAGGTAACACCCGAGAAGGTTGCTGAAAGTCTCTCTCATATCTCTCTCTCTCTCTCTCTCTCTCTCTCTCTCTCTCTCTCTCTCTCTCTCTCTCTCTCTCTCTCTCTCTCTCTCTCTCTCTCCTTTCTCTCTCTCTCTATCTATCTCACCCTCCCTCTTTTTATCTCTCTCCCTCTGTTTTTATCTCTACCTCTTTATATCTCCCTCTCTATCTCTCCCTCTTTCTTTTTCTATCTCCCTCTCTCTCACTCTCCTTCCCTCTCACTCTCTCTCCTCCTCTCTATCTCTCTTTCTCTCTCTTCCCTCTCTCCTCCCCCTCTCTCTATCTATCCTCTCTCTCTCTCTCTCTCTCTCTCTCTCTCTCTCTCTCTCTCTCTCTCTCTCTCTCTCTCTCTCTCTCTCTCTTTCTTTCTTTCTTTCTTTCTCGCTCTCTCTATATATCTGTCTTGTATACATGGGTACGAGGAAGCACCTTGTGGAGACCAGTCTCGGAGCATCACACTCCCAAGGTGGGAGAGGACGGTGACTTCATGTTGCCCCAGCCCTTTGGTGGTTCACGAAGTAGGGCCAGGGTGTAGATGTCATATTGGTAGACCACATGCACACGGTCAAAAAACGCTTCTAAAGTCTGACCATCGTCCTCGGTCCTTCTAAACAACACCGCCTGCGAAAATAGGGCACAACATCAAGAACACCACCTGAGAAGTGTACACAAGGCAGGAACATCGCCTACAAAATATATGCAGTCAGAATAACCATCTGGGAATTATATACAATATATATATATATATATATATATATATATATATATATATATGTGTGTGTGTGTGTGTGTGTGTGTGTGTGTGTGTGTGTGTGTGTGTGTGTGTGTGTGTATGTGTGTGTTTTTTAGATGTGTACACCTACCCGGAATAAAATTAGAAAAATAAATTTTAGTTTTGTAAATTGTAATACATCAATGTATTAAATATTTTTCTCGGTAGAAATCAATATAAAAAAACGTTGCTAAAAGCTATGCAGAAACGAAGTTGCGTCGACTCCTTTAGACGCCAACTTTGTTTTGATAGATTCGGAGGTCGGTGACGACAACGACGACGACGACCTCTAAAATTACAGGTATCGAATCACTAAATGCAGGCTAGGTTAGGTAGACTGGTTAGGTAGGTAGGATAGGTTAGGTTAGAATAGACGAATTAAGTATACTTTTATTTCTTCGACCTCTGTACCTACCAAAGATGGCGTCTCAAGTAGTCAAAGCGGCTACTTTTGTTTGTTAGTAGCTTTTAGCAACTTTTTCTATTTTATATTTCCGCCAAAAAGATACGTTCATGTATCATAATTTGCAAATTTGTTATTTAATTTTGTATTGTTATATGTCGTAGATGTGCAATATTAAATATGTATATATATATATATATGCATATATTATACATATATATAATATATATATATATATATATATGTATATATATATGTATGTATAATATATACAATGTATATATTATATGTATAGATATATTTATATATATATATGTATATATATGTATATATATATATTTATATATATGTGTATATATATATATATATATATAAACATATATGTATATATATGTATATATTTATATACATATATATATATATATATATATATATATGTATATACATACACATCCATACACCCACACATATATATATATATATATATATATATATATATATATATATATATGTGCGAGTGTGTGTGTATATATATACATATATATATATATATATATATATATATATATATGTATGAAATTTTGCGTTCAACCCATCTCCACTATGATAGTACAATTGGAAGTATACAAACGCGGGAAAGTATTTGTACAACACTGAATGGGTCCCAGTGATTAGAGATACATTTTAACAACCACAATGCACTTTAATTCTAAGCCATCAACATCGGGAGACCCAATGGAGGCCACAACCAGAAATTGAAATGTGGTACTGCCGAGGACTCGAACTCAGCTATCACATGACAAGTGACGCAGTGACATACCAACTACGCTATCAAGAGAGATATAAGTCAAGCGCAATATTCCTTATATATATTTGTATGCTCGAGTACATACACATACATGAAATTTTGCGTTCAACCCATCTCCACTATGATAGTACAATTGGAAGTATACAAACGCGGGAAAGTATTTGTACAACACTGAATGGGTCCCAGTGATTAGAGATACATTTTAACAACCACAATGCACTTTAAGGAATATTGCGCTTGACTTATATCTCTCTTGATAACGCAGTTAGTATGTCACTGCATCACTTGTCATGTGATAGCTGAGTTCGAGTCCTCGGTGTACCACATTTCAATTTCTGGTTGTGGCCTCCATTGGGTCTCCCGATGTTGATGGCTTAGAATTAAAGTGCATTGTGGTTGTTAAAATGTATCTCTAATCACTGGGACCCATTCAGTGTTGTACAAATACTTTCCCACGTTTGTATACTTCCAATTGTACTATCATAGTGGAGATGGGTTGAACGCAAAATTTGATGTATTTGTGTTTACTCGAGCATACAAATATATATAAGGAATATTGCGCTTGACTTATATCTCTCTTGATAGCGTAGTTGGTATGTCACTGCGTCACTTGTCACGTGATAGCTGAGTTCGGGTCCTCGGCATTACCACATTTCAATATCTGTTGTGGCCTCTTTTGGGTCTCCCGGTGTTGATGGCTTAGAATTAAAGTGCATTGTGGTTGTTAAAATGTATCTCTAATCACTGGGACCCATTCAGTGTTGTACAAATACTTTCCCGCGTTTGTATACTTCCAATTGTACTATCATAGTGGAGATGGGTTGAACGCAAAAATTCATGTATGTGTATGTACTCGAGCATACAAATATATATAAGAAATATTGCGCTTGACTTATATCTCTCTTGATAGCGTAGTTGGTATGTCACTGCGTCACTTGTCATGTGATAGCTGAGTTCGAGTCCTCGGCAGTACCACATTTCAATTTCTGGTTGTGGCCTGCATTGGGTCTCCCGGTGTTGATGGCTTAGAATTAAAGTGCATTGTGGTTGTTAAAATGTATCTCTAATAACTGGGACCCATTCAGTGATGTTCAAATTCTTTCCCCCGTTTGTATACTTCCAATTGTACTATCATAGTGGAGATGGGTTGAACGCAAAATTTTATGTATGTGTATGTATTCGAGCATACAAATATATGTATATATATATATATATGTATATGTATATATGAGTCTATAGACGGTGGTTCGAATCCTCTGCGCGACGGTCATGGATTGTATGATATATATATATATGTGTATGTATTTATATATATTTATATATATATATGTATATATATGCGTGTGTGTGTGTGTGTGTGTGTGTGTGTGTGTGTGTGTGTGTGTGTGTGTGTGTGTGAGAGAGAGAGAGTGATTCACGTTGGTCTTTGGATCACGTGTTGGACTCATGACCGACAGCTGTTTCCCCCCCGGAAAAGAGCTCAGAGCTCATATGACCGATCTGTGGGAGATGCTGTGACCTTACACGCACACACACACCCATCTCCCCGCCCACGAGAGTCGGAGTAACGACCCGAAGCGCTGTGATACTGAAATTATTTCAGCCCTGGGCAGGTTTCGAATCCGGACCGCCGTAGGGACAGTCGAGGATTCTACTAACCGCGCCACCGAGTCGTGTGTGTGTGTGTGTGTGTGTGTGTGTGTGTGTGTGTGTGTGTGTGTGTGTGTGTGTGTGTGTGTGTGTGTGTGTGTGTATGTATATTTATATATATATATATATATATATATATATATATATATATATATATATATATATATATATATATATATTTGGGATAAAAACCATTCAGAATACATGTTCTATTGAAGTCAACAGTAGTACCAGCTTTATTCAATTTGCAGTTTCCCTTTTCATTTTTTTTTTTTTTCGCTGTTTCGGTCGCCGTTGGAAAAAAAAAGTGAAAAGGCAAACTACAAATTGAATAATGCTGGTACTGCCGTCGACTTCAATAGAACACACGCGCGCAAACACACACACACACACACACACACACACACACACACACACACACACACACACACACATATATATATATATATATATATATGTATATATATATATATACATATATATATATATGTATATATATTCAGAAAGCCATCTGGAAAATACGTGCAGTCAAGAAGAGCATTTTCAAAAACATATAAAGACTCAAAGACACCATCTTCATAAGGTATACAAAGTCAGAAGCACTGTTTGCTGATTTCATTCAGAAGCATTGGAACATCGTTGTGCAGTTCTCACCCTATCCACCGCCAGGTGATTTTATTCATTTGTACATGACACTCCCCCACCCAAGCCATCACCCCCGCCCCCATCCCCACGCTACATCAGTAGTCCCCAAACTGTAGCTCGCGGGCGACATGGCGCCCTCAGAACTGCCAGGGCACCCACGAGGGGTCACCAGAAAAATAATCTCATAATATCAACTTATGTTCATCTCTCTCTCTCTCTCTCTCTCTCTCTCTCTCTCTCTCTCTCTCTCTCTCTCTCTCTCTCTCTCTCTCTCTCTCTCTCTCTCTCTTTTTTTTTTTTTTTTTTGAGCCCGCCATTGTATCTGCAACGGTGGGAGTGGCCCGCAGCTTGCAATAGTTTGAGGACCACTGGTCTAGAGTCCGTTCCGTCTGGCGCCCGTCGGTTGCATTCAGGTGTTGAGAACACCTCCCTGGGTGACCAGATTTACTATAATTATGCAAGCATGTCTTCCAATAAATTTGTTTTACATTAATATATATATATATATATATATATATATGAATGTATATATATTTATATATATATATATATATATATATGTATATATATATGTATATATATGTATATATATTTATATATATACATATATATATAGACATATACATATATATACATATATATATATATATAAAACAGAAACCGAACATATTATTTTTAGCATTATCTTTGCCAGTCTAGCATAATTTCAGCTGCTGCCTAGCATATTCCCCTTTAAGAAACCTCGTCCCCCTGGCCCCGCCTCAGGGGCTGCCAGGAGCGGAGGCCGTCTCACCTTGACTACCCCGTGGTACTGCATCAGAAGAGGCCGTACCCCTTTCTCGAAGGTGACGTCCGAGCAGAGCACGAGGTCCACCTCGGGGCGACCCATGGCCTCGAGGAGGGAGGACAGCGACACGCACTGCTCCCCGGCCTCATTCTGTTCAATGAATTAAGTAAATAGATTTAATCACTGTATATTACTACTCCTGTGGCATTTGGGCCTGCAGACCCATCCTGATAGGTTCTCTACATAGTATTTGATGTCGTGTAATATGATTTAACAGATTTCATAGGTACATAAATAGATATATAGATAAATGTATACATAAACACATATATAAGTAAATACGAATAAAGTAGTTGAATAAAAAAAAAAAGAGGCTGCGGTTACCATATACGCAGTAGAGTTGTTGGAGAGGCAGGCGTGGCTGGTCCAGAGTTGAGGGTGTCGGGGAGGCTGTCGGGGTCCCGACCTTTCCGAACGCGGTTCGATCCAGAGACCGCGAGCACCCTGATGGACGAAGTCCTGGATAATTTCTGTTGGTGTTCCATTTGTACTGACCAAAAACTTCGGAACACCTATCTGGCAATAAGAGGATAACGATTTCCATTATTGAATGGGTATCGGTAGACAATGTTTTAGTTTTTCGCGCGCGCGTGTGTGTGTGTGTGTGTGTTTCACCATGGTCTTGGACCACGTGTTGGACTCGTGATCGACAGCTATTTCCCTCCCGGAAGAGCGCTTAAAGGTCATACATGACCGATCTGTGGGTAATGCTGTGTGTGTGTGTGTGTGTGTGTGTGTGTGTGTGTGTGTGTGTGTGTGTGTGTGTGTGTGTGTGTGTGTGTGTGTGTGTGTGATTCACCATGGTCTTGGATCACGTGTTGGACTCGTGATCGACAGCTATTTCCCTCCCGGAAGAGGGTATAAAGCTCTTATATGACCAATCTATGGGTAATGCTGTGTGTGTGATCGACAGCTATTTCCCTCCCGGAAGAGCGCTTAAAGGTCATATATAACCGATCTATGGGTAATGCTGTGTGTATGTGTGTGTGTGTGTGTTTGTGTGTGTGTGTGTGTATGTGTGTGTGTGTGTGTGTGTTTGTGTGTGTGTGTGTGTGTGTGTGTACGTACACGAAAATAGATAGAAGATCTAAAAGACGAAATAATCCGCTGCATTGAAAGACTTTTCTCGTAAAATAAACAATTAGGTAATGAACAAATGAAAAATACATATAAATCAGTAAGATAGATAAGATAAACGAATACTTGAAAAAAAAATGAATATAAACGTCTAAAGAAATAGATAATAATACATAAGAAGAAAGTAGGTAAATTACAGGAGTGACGCATAAAGAAGTAAATGGTTACAAAAATATTGATAAGCGATTGATTCTTAAATAATTCCGACATTTAGGTTGCTCTGATTGAATGACGGACACCGCAAACAGACTTCAGATTATTTGTTTCCCTTGGTGACTTCGCCCACTTACATGGCGTGATCCCTCCATCAACCGGTGATTACCACTTGTCCTAGCGATCCAAGAACTGAGATCAGAGATGTCGACATCGGTGGCCGCAAAGCGTCTCCTGGGGGTACGCTCCCTTGCAACCTCCTTTGCCAAACTCCCGTCTGTGGAGAGAACTTGGCAGGCACCATCCACACCACCCTAGTCCTCGTAAACAACCCAAATGTTCTTCTGAACAATCCACCTGTTCTTCTGAACAACCCACTCGTTCTGAACATCCCACATGTACTTCTGAACAACCCACATGTTCTTCTGAACATCCCACCCGTTCTTTTGAACAACTCACCTGTTCTTCTGAACATCCCACCCGTTCTTTTGAACAACCCACTTGTTCTTCTGAACATCCCACCCGTTCTATTGAACATCCCACCCGTTCTATTGAACATCCCACTTGTTCTTCTGAACATCCCACCCATTCTTTTGAACATCCCACTTGTTCTTCTGAACATCCACCCGTTCTTTTGAACAACCCACTTGTTCTTCTGAACATCCCACCTGTTCTTCTGAACATCCCACCTGTTCTTCTGAACATCCCACCTGTTCTTCTGAACATCCCACCTGTTCTTCTGAGCATCACACCTGTTCTTCTGAACAACCCACTTGTTCTTCTGAAGATCCCTCCCGTTCCTTTGAACAACCCACTTGTTCTTCTGAATAACCCATTTGTTCTTCTGAACATCCCACCCGTTCTTTTGAACAAACCACCTGTTCTTCTGAATAACCCATTTGTTCTTCTGAACATCCCACCCGTTCTTTTGAACAATCCACCTGTTCTTCTGAATAATCCGACAGTTCTGATGGGCACCTGCATGCATATGGTTGTCATGCAAGATAGACAGCGAAGTTGCCCTTCGTTGAAACGCGTCAACATTCTCATCTCCATTAGGAGGTGGAGCCCTGAGGGGCTGGCACTCAGTCACCAGATTGAGACCCAAGTCAAATTCAACTCTTACGCGTTTTCACACATGGAGAGCTGACAACGGGTGACTGCGCTTTCCTCTCCCCTTCCCACTTTGAGAAGGCGACAAAGTGACAGTTCCACACTGGTACAACACAAACAACAGTCTAAAGTGTCTTCACAGAGAGATCTGTGGGAGGTTCTGAGGACCGTTGCAGGCCACTGTGGATGGATTGACTCACCTTTTCTCTCACGGGGTCCAGTATAGAGTCAAAGTCACTTCTTTCCCCTTCCCCTGAGGAGACACTGGAAGAGGAGGAAGAAGAGGGGGAGGAGGAAGAGGAAGAAGAAGGGGAGGGGGAGGAGAAGGGAGAAGAAGGGGAGGAGGAGGAGGACGGGGAGGGCGTCGTTGCCGGGGCGCCGACTGCCGGAGGGAGGAGGAACTCTTCGCGGAGGAGCGAGAGGAGTCGAGGGTCGTCGAAGGCAGGAGGTCCTCTCAGGAGTTCGGTGAAGCACCCCTCGTCATCATCATCTGCACGGTGGCAAAAGGGAGGCAGTCAGTGACCCGAGTTCAAATCCCCATCTGATGGCGGGCGGACACAGATTGCTGGCACTAAACCTTCATATGTATGTATGTATGTATGTTTTCATCCTGTTGGGATAGCCTGATCCCTTAGGCAATACGTGCGCGCACACACACAGACACAGACACACACACACACATATATATATATACAGACCTTGTTCATCGCTTTCCTACTACACACACACACACACACACACATTATATATATATACAGACCTTGTTCATCGCTTTCCTACTACACACACACACACTCAATGTGTGACAGAAGGACACCAACGTCACCTGAAAGAGTCGTCCACAGTTAAACGTACTGGTGGGTAGGATACTGCCCACACGGACAGAAGCGCTGGTGAATGACCGGCGACAGGGAACAACATAGCGTGAAGGGCTGAGATGTACTCAATCAACAGAGCGAAAGGGGTGAAAGCCCTCGTATTAACAAGAAACCAAATAATGGAGGAGACACAAGAAGAGGAGAGACCAGGCGTCCCCGTCGTCTGTTTTCTCCTCCTGTCTCTCTTTTCAAGATTTTCTCACCCCTCAACTTCTCTCTCTACCCCGCTCTACGTTCAACTACAGCAACAACACTCACTCACTTGTCGCTCGATGTCTGGCGAGGTAGAGTAAGCGGAGGGCCGAGCACAGGGCGAACAGGAGACACACCACGATGAGACTCCGGTCAATCGAAGTCCCTTTTCCTCCTCCTCCTTTTGTGTCGCCTCCCGGGGTGTCCTCAGAAGTACCGACCCTGTGGCAAAGTGGGACAGATTATAAGTAGAGGAGAAAGCCTTCCTCATTCTTCCCCTCCTCCTCCACCACCATCTCCTCCTCCTCCTTTCCTTGTGCAATCACCCGGGAAACGGGAAAAGATAAGAAATAGTGAAGGCTGTCCTCCTCCTCTTCTTCTTCTTCTTCTTCTTCTTCTTCTTCTTCTTCTTCTTCTTCGTCTTCTTCTTCCTTCTCCTCCCACTCCTCCTCTCCCTCCTCCTCTTCCTCATGTCCCTACTTTTAAAGCCATTCGCCTTTCCTGGCGAACGCTTTCGATCATTATCTGGTTGAGTGTATCTGGCTGACTGGCCATAAGTAAAGCCATTGATGTTAGTGAAATTTTACATTCTAATGACAGCGTTTGATAGAGCAGGCGAAAGTTTTAAAATGTACGGCCCCAACTGCCATGTAGGCAGTGCCGGATCGAGACAAGGTGAGGTTCTCAGCCATACACATGTTGGAGGCCCCTTGTCGAAAAAATAAAACACAAATAGATACATATATAGATACATTCATATACCAAGGGTTTTTTCTCCTTACAAGGGAGGTAGCCATAATCAAAGGCATAACTCCACTTCCATCCATTTCATCCCCACGTACCCCTCCCTCCCTCCCTCTTTTCTTGACTCCTGGATGACGGGTCATCCCTGCATCTCACCAACTACCCTGGGTCAAAAGCATAGCAGCAAGACACAACACGTCCACAGCAAAGCCGCTTCATTTACTCGGCGACGCTCCCCCTCTCCGTTCCGTCATACAGAAAAAAAGAAAAGAAAACGGGGAGAAATCCCTTCGGGTTGCATCAAAATATAGTTCACACATACTTCCTAACCCCCAACGCCCACCCACTCCCTTCCATGCATCACAGCATCATCCATACTCAGCCATTCTCCACTCACCCCTATCTTCTGTCTTTTCCCTTCTTTCCTCAACAGATATTCCCCTCTTTCCCAATGCCCCTTTTACCCCATCCATCCATCTCATCCTTGGATGGGGTAAAAGGTGCATTGGGAAAGAGAGGAGTGCCTGTTGAGGAAGGAAGCGAGAAGACCAAAGACAGGGGAGAGTGGAGAATGGTTGTGTATGGATGTTGCTGTGATGCATGGAAGGGAGTGGGTGGGAGTTGGGGGGTGAGGAAGTATGTGTGAATGATATTTTGATGCAGCCCAAAGAGATTTCTCCCCGTTTTCTCTTTTTCTGCGTGAGGGGACGTAGAGGGGGGGGAGGTCGCCGATTAAGTGAAGCGGCCTTGCTATGGATGTGCTGCATCTTGCTGCATTGCTTTTGACCCAGATAAGTAAATAAAAAAAGAAAAAAAAATTCTTTTGCACAAGTTACGTTTAAAATAGGACACAAAATGCTACGTAATTTTTTTTTCAAGCTGCTCCACCCGAATGAATAAATAGAGTCATAGACCAATCAAGCATAAAACGAGGCCCAAAATGGATTTTGTTTATCTTATGCTCAACTCATCCTGCAACATTGTAGTCCTGTAGCTTTAGTCAACAGATCACTTGGCATGTTTTTTCTGAACTATAGTAGACTTGGAGTATTTATCTATTTGCCTATTTATTTATTCATAATAAGTAAATATGTGTCATTATAACAGCATCGACTTAATCGAATGGTATATCTCCATAAATTTTATTCTATTCGTTATACTTTGACATAACCTTCATGACTAAAAAAAACTAAATCATCCGTGGGTGGGATCCACGCAACCATATGAGAAAGAAAGAATGGTAAATTTTAAGTTAAAAGAATATTCATCAGTAACATTAGGGTAATGCAGAGTTGATGACGTTAGCATATTTTTTCTGTTACTTTTACTTGCCCAAATTGACATAATATAGTCATAATATTGTTATCTCTATGTGTCGTTCCTATCACACCGAATAGTCTATTGGTCTCAGACAAATCTCTAGAATGTCACATATTATTTACTTACATTTTGTGACGACTCACTTCTGTGCCTGACATTGTATGTTTGAAGGAACAAGGAAAATTGATTCGATATTACTTTACAAAGATAGCCTCTCACAACTGAACGTTCTCTATGATAAACATCTCCGTTTTCTTTAGTGAGTTTCACGGAGGGGTATGGCGCGTCAAGTAGATTCTCGAAGGTCATATAACTGGAATTCAGTCCCTTCTCTGTGATGACGATCTTCAGATATTCTGTCCTCAGTCGCAGGAGGAACATAATGATATTTGCGAATGAACATAGTCACCTTTAATGTATTTCGTCGTGTTCAAAATTCATATGTAAAAGAAGAAGAATTAAGTATATTCTGATGTTGAATTTCGGATGAATGTTGTGGTATGATGTACATATTTGAAAAATACCCGTCTATGATTTTGTGGTCGATGAAAAACCGAAATGTATCAATGTAAAAACAAAAGAATTGAGTCAGAAGCACACTAATTCCCACTTTCTATGAATCCCACTGGTGCAGTTTTAAAGTCGTCTAGCTGATAACGAGCTTGCAATAGTAATATTAACAAACTAATGCAAATCTACCCTATTACATGTGAGAGACAGCAGATTTTCGCGCCTAAATGTAGCGCACATTAATCTGGAGAATATAAGCAGATTCCACCAGAGAAGATGGACATAAAATAATGTTCAACAAATTGTATTATTCCTATTAAACATGGAAGTGCTTGTTTTGATAGGTTCGCAATATTGATAAACTTTATGAGTAATAAAAATCGAGGCGTTAAATTGAATCAGCATCCACATTAATATTCGGTCCGAAATTGTTAGACAGTATGGACCCTCGACTAAAGAAACTTGGTTTGCGTGGGAAAATGATAACTGGAATGGTGAAAGAAAATGGGTCTCTCTCCTCTCTCTCTCTCCCCCCCCCCCCTCTCTCTCTCTCTCTCTCTCTCTCTCTCTCTCTCTCTCTCTCTCTCTCTCTCTCTCTCTCTCTCTCTCTCTCTCTCTCTCTCTCTCTCTCTCTCTCTCTCTCTCTCTCTCTCTCTCTCTCTCTCTCTCTCTCTCTCTCACCACCCCCAGCGGAAACTCTTTTAAGACTTATAAGAACACGAGACGTAAGGAATATCTACAACAAGAGGTTCTTTGACAACCACAGTCATCGTGGCAGCAGAATTGAGTCGAAGCGTTTATTTAGCAACTACGAAACGCGCAGCACGGAGCCAGAAGTATGGCCAAGGCGATATATCGTGCATAGCCTCTGACATTTTACTCAAGTATGTCTACGTCAATGCGTGGACTTTCGTAGTTGTCCTCTGTGGAGAGACAACAAGACGTTGTGCACATTTTCCTGTATCAAGTTACACTGCTAGAGAAGAAACAATAAAAATAGTTTATCTTTTCAGTACTGTTTCAAAATGACGCGAATTGATGGGCTGTTGTTTTTCGTAGAACCCGGTGCGAGCGACACGTCTTGTTTATTTATGTTCAAGAAAAGAGCACATGAATGCGACTCAACAACGTCGCACTAATCATGCGACAGCCGTTCCCCGCACGAACCTCAGCAACTGCAATTATGACCTAAACTTTTTAACCAAGTTCAGATTCTCAGTGTACAAATATAGTTCCTGTAGCCGGGTATTTGGGATATGTTTCCTGCACATGAGATACCTTGCCCTGCCAAGTGAATACCACTTGGAAAAATACACCAGATCATGAACACTGAACGCTGAGGGGGTTAGATATTTTTAGTCAACTTTGACCAATGCGCCAAGCTTCCATGTTACACAATAAGTGGTGGCGCCCATGAGGTGGGGGGTGGGGGGTGGGGGGACGTCCTTTTAAGTCTCAGTCTTGGCAGACTTTTCTCCTTTTGGCTCTCTAGTCTTGTCTCTCCTCGCCGATAATTCACCAGCGCTTCTGTCCCTGTGAAAGATGTCGCGCCGAAGAAGTGGAGTCACAGAGGTGGTCAAGTAGAGTAGGAGAGACAATAGAAATTGAAAAACAGTCAGCATGCTTGAAGTGGAGATATGCCTCCTGTCGTAAAGGAATACCGCGTGCCTCTGATCCGTATAGGTGTCATGAGGCTCTGAGATAGTGATTCCATAAAATGTATATAGTAAGGACCCCGCACTGTGTCTTTGTGGTTGGAAGACCTGATCCAAGTCACACGAGCGTCGAAACGACTTGTGTCCATCTTCATTGCGGTTGGTCACTGTTGCGTCATCGCAGAGGCGGATCTGACACTGAGATAGCGTTCTGTCGGCGATAACCAGCGCTTCTGTCCTTGGGGACAACGTCGTGCCGATGGAAAGTCATGGAACTGTTGAAGGAGGGATTTAAGGAAGACGGAAACAGAAAAAAGGGGCAGTAGAACCTGGAAGTGATCAACATCATTTATTTTATTGCATTCATTTATTTGTTTATCTATTTATTTATCTATTTATTCATTTATTCACTTATCTATATTAATCTACATATTTATTCATTTACCTACTTATCTATCTATCTATCAATCTATCTATTTTTTGTGAAGATTGGTCTTCGCTCGCAAGAGAATGCTAAGTGACTGATCCGTAGGACTGTCGTCACTCGAGTTCCTAAAATATCGACTCCCTGAAACTTATTGGAGTCGATAGCCCTCATACGGGTTTGGCACCAGATAGACACGGTTCACCTTCCCCACCTCCCCCTTGGAAAGACTGAACAATCTCTCGATCTCCATCATGTCCTTGTGTGCTTTGTCCTTTCGCAGAGAGAAAGGGAATGGGGTCGTGTCCGGCTCCGAAACCGCAGGGAGGAGTCAATGTGAAGATGTTAATGGTTTCGAATGGGTCGGACAATAGGCAACGACGCCACCGAGTCTCACCTTGACAGTGACCCACCCCCGACCCCCTTCTCTCTCGCGTGGCACCCAGTGGCACCATTCAAGTATGCGGCTGATGCGCGGCGGTGCCAGCTGCTCTTGGGCACTGGTGAACAAACGAGGGCTATTTCAGGTTTTCACCGCTCAGATTTTTTTTTATTTTTTTTTTATTTTTTATTCTAGGACTTTGTGTTCTTGAGCTGTGTATGAAGTAGGCAGGCAGTTCTTCGTTGATGTGAAATCTTTAGCTGTGAGGGCATCCTGTGTACATTTTTTTGGCTAGCTTCAGATGATTTTATTCAGCATGTGATGTTTTGATTCATCATCATCGTCGTCGTCGCCATCATCATCATCATCGTTGTCGGCGTCGTCGTCATTACCACAACGATCACCACCACCATCAACAAGAACAACATGATACTTTTGTTTTTGTTCTCAATGGCATTATCAGTGCTATCATAAACATAACGACCCCGTCATCTCCACAGATCCAATGGCACCACAATCCACATCTTGGTTTTGTCCCTTTAGATGCGTCGTCAATACCACCACCCCTCTCCCCCTCCCCACCTCCGTTAGCAACAGAGGCAGTCCCTACTTTGTTCGTCCGTGGCTGCGGCCGCAACCACCACTGAGACCTTCCTCCAGGGCTCGTTCGGGTGCGGCAGGGGACCAAGAAAGAGTACGGTAGTCATAAGCAGCTGGACCAAGGACTTTCCATTCTGCGGCGAATCCTTTATAAAGTCCCACGACGGACGCCGGAGGGTTTCAGTCGATGCACCCAAGTGGTGGGGGTTGGGTGGGTGAGAAGATGGGGCTGAGCTGAGAGAAAGTCTTGGGAGATAAGAATGAACATAAGAATGAAGGAGAGAGCAATAGACCATAAGGCCGGCACTAGAGACCTCGTTCAAGAGGTGGGAGGTGTGGGGGGTCTTCAGTCTCAGCTGCACGAGACTTTTTTTTTCTTTTTTTTCAACTGAAGATATATGATTCACAGCGGTATTGAGGGAATAAAGAAAAGAGGCGTTCCCTCCCTCCCTCCCTCCCTCCCTCTTCCAACGCACCAAGAGGACTACTGAAACTTTTTGAAGGAACTTGAAGGGCCTTGGGGAGCATCAAACGTCATGTGGAGCCTTCATAAAGCCTAAGGAATCTCAAGGAACTTTAAGGAGCCTCCAGGGGCCTTCAATAACTTTAAGGGGCTTTTAGGGACCTTCAGGAAGCCGAAGGAATCTTTAGGAAGATGCCTTCAGGGACCTTGGTGGCCTTCATGGATTTCGAGGTACCTTGGCTCCCTCCGTGTCTACCTTGACGTTGGTCAAATTAAATTGCGGGGTGGCATATGGCTCAGACGGTCTGCCCGCCTGCCTGCCTGACTGGCTTTTTGTCAGTAACCTGGCTCGTTCTTATCTGCCAGTGTGACTCTCTGCTATCCTTCCTAGCTGCCTGCCAACTAGACTGCCTGTTTGATTAATTACATGTCTGCCTGCCTGCCTGGCTAGTTGTAACTGAAGAAAAAGTGGCCCTTCACATACTCTCTCTCTCTCTCTCTCTCTCTCTCTCTCTCTCTCTCTCTCTCTCTCTCTCTCTCTCTCTCTCTCTCTCTCTCTCTCTCTTTCTCTCTCGCTCTCTCTCTCTCACACACACACACACACACACACACACACACACACACACACACACACACACACACACACACACACACACACACACACACACACACACACACACACACACACACACATACTGCATCTCTATCTCTCTCTCTCTATCTATCTATCTATCTATCTCTCCCCGTATGGGTCGCCATTCCCTTGATATTTCACCCAAAAGGATCGCGGTTCCGTTCGTCGCTGAAGATTTTTCTCCTTTTTCCTCCTCTCCCTTTTCCTTTTCTTACTCCTCCTCCTCCTCTTCCTCCTCCTCTTCCTCCTCCTCCTCGTCTTCCTCCTCTTTTTCTTCACCTTGATCTTCTCTTCCTCCGCCCTTCTTCTTTCTACTTCTGCTTCTTCTTCTCTTCCCCCTCCTTTTCCTCTCTTCCTCCCCATCTTCTTCCCCTTTCTCCACGTTTTTCCTCCTCCTCTCCTCCTTTTACTTCTTCATTTTCTTCTTCTTAATTTTCTCCTCCTCCCTCTTATCTTCTCCTCCCTCCTCCTCCACCTCCTTTCTCTAACCCTTTGTCGGGAAGATAGGACCCCGTAGTCGAAAGAAACGCCAACGGAATATGTATAATTCACGGCAGACATTCTCTCGACGTGGGGGTAATTTGTCCAAAGATGTGCAGAGGTAATGACGTTTTGGCCCACATGTGTAAACAACGTGAATGTTGCAACGCCCTACACGGCGATATGAATGTTTTCAAACTAAACATTTACAGACACCATGAACGGCTGGTGGTGGAGCCTGCCAAGAGCTGTTTGGGATAGGAAGGGTGACTTCATGGGGGCCTACCCCCAGGGAGAATGCGGAGGGGAATGGGGTTGTGTAAGTGGAGTGACGACCCCCTCCCCCTTGCGTATACTAATTGATACTGATTTTGGTGCTGGCATTAAATTCATAAATTCATGAGAGTACTGATGAAAAATGTAGTAGAGTAGCACATTTGTAAATCAAAACTAAAGCCACAGTCGGAGCAGAATAAAATTTTTGAAACAGTGATTCTATTTAATAACTACTACTGAAGAGGACTGTAGGTTACAGTCGAAATATATAGACACACTATTTCCAGTTTTTCTTCTGCTCCGACTGTGGTCTTAGTTTATATATATATAGACATATATATATATATATATATATATATATATATATATGTGAGATTATATATATATATATATATATATATATGTATATATATATATTGTTAGGATGGCGGTCTGCCCCACGTTGGGCAGACAGTGGGCGGGGTTGGGAGGAACAAGACGGAGAGGGGGATTATGACTGTGTTTCAAGTCGTGTCTCCGTGCAATCTGCTTGCGAGGAGAGGGGAGAAAGCAGGAGCCACGAGCCAGGCTCACGCATGCTGCACTGAGGCTATCTGTATCTTCGGGCGTTGGCCCATCTTTTATATACACGGGGAGGTCATGACCCGTGCTCCTAGTTGGGGTGAGGTCACGTGTGTTCCGTGGGGAAGTCTGAAGTAAAACGTTCTGACACCGGCAATTCACGAAGACAGAGGGTATGCATTCCTAAATGAATCCAGTGTTCCCGTGTTACGTGGCTGGCCGACGCTGGCATTGCACGTGTGTTTCCTCAAGAAGGCCTTGTCTCATCCGTGGGCCTCAAGGAAGCTCTGGGTCGCGTCGCAGCTGGGTAGACGAGAGTGTGTCCCATGGGGCCACTTGTGGGTCAGTAAGGTCGTGAGACGGCCGAGAAGAGGTGAGGACGGGAGTGAGGATCGGAGTGAAGGGGGAAGTGAGGATTACTAACATATATATATATATATATATATATATATATATATATATATATATATATATATATATATATGTATATATATATATTGCTGGTCGTTTAGGGCCCGTTTTTTGTACGGATGTAAGGAATCGTTCTGGATATTCGGCTGCAGGGGCCGTCTCGCCTGATTTACCAGGCTCCAGGCATAACCTATAACGACAATGATAGGAACAATAATAATGATAACAGTACATACATACATATACCAAAGGCTTTTTCCCCCTTACACGGGAAGTAGCCAAAAGAAAAAGGCATAGAAACCACTCCCACTCATTCCATCCCCTACATACTCCACTCCCCTCCACCCTCTTCCCTCCCTCTTATCTTGGCACCTCCTGGATGACGGGTCATCCTTGCATCTTGTCCACTGCCCTGGGTCTGAAGCAGTGTCGAAAGACACAGCACATCCACAGCAAGACCGCTTCATTAATTCGGCGACCCCCCTCTCCGTCCCCTCATGCAGAAAATGAGAAGACGGGGAGAAATCCCTTCTGGTTGCGCCAATTTATTTCTCATACATACTCCCTCACCCCCCATCCCCACCCACTCCCCCTCAAGCATCACAACATCATCCATACACAACCCTTCTCCATTCACCCCTATCTTCTGTCCTCTCCCGTCCTTCCTCAACAGACATTCCTCTCTTTCCCAATGCCCCTTTTACCCCATCCATCCATCTCATTCTAGGTCGCCCCCGCATATTTACTCCTTCCACCTCTGCCTTCCACACCTCTTTTACTAATCTTTCTTCGCTCATTCTTTACATGTGTCCAAACCATCCCAATACTCTTTCATCAACCCCAACTCCCAGCTCCCTTTCCACCCCCGTTCTCCTCCTCACCTCATTTCTTACTCTATCTAGCCTAGTAACCCCTATCATACTTCTCAGGCGTTTCATCTCAAACACATTCAAACTCCTACTCTTTTCCTCTCTTATGTTCCATGTTTCTGCCCCGTACAGTGCTGTCGGCACAACCACTCCTTCATACAATCTCCTGTTAACATCCATTCCCAAATGTCTATTTCTCATTTCACTTTTTAATCCCTCAATGCATGTAATCGCTTCTCAGTAATAACAATAAAGACATCAGTAGTAACATTAATAGTAATAATAAAAACAGTAGCTAATAATGATAACAGTAACAGTAATAATAAAAAAGATGATAGTAATGATAAGAGTAACAATAACAATAACAACAAAACAGTAACAGTAGCAGTAATAATAACAATGACAGCAATAATAACAACAATGATAATAATAATAGTAATAATAATTATGATAATAATAATGATAATAATAATGATAATGATAATGATTAATAATAATGATAATAATAATGATAATAATAATGATAATAATAATTAATGATAATAATAATGATAATAATAATTAATAATAATAATTAATAATAATAATAATAATAATAATAATAATAATAATAATAATAATAATAATAATAATAATAATAATAATAATAATAATAATAATAATAATAATAATAATAGCAGTAGTAGTAATAGCAAAAGTGATGATGCTAAATAAATTATCCGTTTTACCTCCACTGCCGTGACGTAACTCTGCTTGGCAATAGCGGTCCGGTCCGGCCCTATCCGGTCCGGTCGGTCGGTCGGTCGGTTTTGTTTCCGGCGGCCTTTACGTAACCAGAGCAACCGGTTTCGGCAAGTCGTCGCAACACACAGTCCACCTCCTGTCCTCCACCTCCACCTCCTCCTTCTCGTCCCTGGATGGAGTACAGCTAGGGAGACAAGTGTGTGTTTGTTAAGAGCTGATAAAGGAGTTCTCTTTCACATAGGATTTGAACCCCCCCCCCGTCAGAGAGAGAGAGAGAGAGAGAGAGAGAGAGAGAGAGAGAGAGAGAGAGAGAGAGAGAGAGAGGGAGGGAGGGATAGATGGAGGGAGGGACAGATGGAGGGAGGGACAGATGGAGGGAGTGAGGGGGGTAGAGGGAGAGTTTTGGTGTTTTCTTCCTCCCCTCCTCATCTCTCTCCTCCTCCTCCTCCTCCTCCTCCTCCTCCTCCTCGTCTTCCTCCGTCTTCCACATCTTCGGGTATGTTTCGTTTTCTCGAAAGAGTTGACCAATATTCTAACCTAACTTGATAGAACCATACCAGGATATGACGATGGCATCGGTGACATTATTATTATCATTAGTACTGTTATTATTATTATTGTTATTATTATTATTATTATATTATTATTATTATTATCATTATTATTATTATTATTATTATTATTATTGTTATTATTATTATTATTATTATTATTATTATTATTATTATTATTATTATTATTATTATTATTATTATTATTATTATTATCATTATTATTATTATTATAATAACTATTATTATTGTGATCATCATTATCATTATTCTTCATCTTCTTCTTCTTCTTCTTCTTCTTCTTCTTATTATTATTATTATTATTATTATTATTATTATTATTATTATTATTATTATTATTATTATTATTATTATTATTATTATTACTATTATTATTATTACTATCATTATTAATGTTATATTCAGTAGTAGTAGTAGTACTGATGTTAAACAGCGCAGCACACAATGGACCAGGGGAAAAAGAAGTGAGCTGTCAAAGCGTTCCTGGTCAGCGGGCAACCTCGTCTTGCTAATCATAATAACAAATGAATGTGGCCTTGCGTTTCGCTAACTGGAAACCCGCAAACCCACAAAGGGCGGCAACGGTCCTAGAAAACAAATTCCTAGACACATTTGTGATGTATACACTCTGTGTTCCTGGTCACAACACCACCACCAACAATAACATCTAAACTCACCATCCCACTACTACGAGGTGGGAAGTGAGAAACCCATGGTAGGGCAAGTCTTGTCAGTTGCAGAGAGCCGCTGGGTTTTCAGGACGATGTTTAGGTCTCCTCCCCGCCTGGCTAGGGCTGTTGAGAACCAAAGCAAGAAGGATGCTACCACGTGACCCATCAGTATCAATAACTAGAACAACAACAATAACGACAACGACACCGCGTTCTCAACTGACCCCCGTTTCGTCCGTTGCACCTCATTCAGGGTCACCCGACCTGAAGGGGGTCGCGGTCGACCGTGCCCCACTTCAGACCGGAGTCCGACCTCCCTCCTCTACTCTCTCTTCCTCCCTCCCCTCTTAGGCTGGAACGGATGCCAGGACATGCGTCGCTCTGTGTGTGTGTGTGTGTGTGTGTGTGTGTGTGTGTGTGTGTGTGTATTTACCTAGTTGTATTTTACGGGAAGGGGAGCTATGCTCGTGGTGTCCCGTCTTCATATCTCATTTTATCTAAACTATTTCTAAATTCATGTATTGTTTTTGCACACACCACTTTCTCATCTAACTTGTTCCAAGTGTCTATTACTCTGTGAGGAAACCTGTTCTTTTTCAGATCTCTTCTATAGCTGTCTTTTTTATTTTCTTTCCGTATCCTCTTGTATTTCTATCATCCCATTTTATCAGATTCTCTCTACCAATAATTTCTATGCCTTTCATGATTCTGTAAATAGTTATAAAATCTCCTCTCTCTCTTCTTTGCTCTAGTGTCTGTAGTTCAAGTTTTGCTAGTCTCTCTTCATATGATATTTTTGAGAGTGTTGGTGCCAATTTTGTAATTGCTCTTTGTATTCTTTCAAGTTGTTTTTTTATACATTTTTTGTACTTGGTGACCACATCGTTGCTGCATATTCCAATCTTGGTCTTATCAGAGTGATTAGAATTTTCTTCACCATTTCTTCATCCAGGTATGTAAATGCCACTTTGATTGTTCTTATCAAATTATAAGTTTCTCCAAAAATCTTATATGTTTCTCAGGTGACATATAATTCATAACAATGACTCCCAAGTCCTTCTCATTTTCTACTTTTTTTATTCCTTCTTCTCCCAATTTATATGATCCTGTTATTCTGTTTTTGTTTTTTCCAAATTCCATTATACTACACTTTTTAGTGTTGAACTCCATCTCCCACTTCCTACTCCATTCCCATACTTTATTTAGATCACTCTGTAGTGACTCACAATCTTCTTCCGTGTTCACTTTTTTAATAGTTTTGCATCATCTGCAAAGAAGCTCATATAACTTTCAATTTCTTCATCCATATCATTAATATATATAGCAAACATTATTGGGGCCAGAACTGTTCCTTGTGGAACACCGCTTATTACTTCATCCCATTTTGAGTGTTTGTCTCTTATCACTACTCTCATTTTTTTTCTTGTAAAAAGTCTTCCATCCATTTAAGCGGTTTGCCCTGTATTCCTCCTTCAGTTTCTAATTTCTTAAGCAACTTCTTATGTGGTACTTTGTCAAAAGCTTTTTTTAGGTCTAGAAATGCACAATCAGCCCATCCATCTCTTTCTTATATTATATCTATTAGCCTTGAATAGAAACATATTAAATTGGTGACGCATGATCGTCCTTGTCTGAATCCAAATTGCCTTGGATTTAGCACGCTGTTTTTTTTTCTAAATATTTTACCCATCTACTTTTAATCATTCTTTCACAAATTAAAAAGGATTACAAAGGCGGAGCATGCCGACAGGAGACCTTTTGATCCATATCTAGGTCGGATGCGAAAAAAAATCATATTAATAATAAAATAATAAATAAAAACTATGACAATGTAAATAACAAATAAAATACATAAATAAATGCATAGGTATAGTTAAATAATAAACAAACAGGTAAATAGTAAATAATAATAAATTGACATATAACTAATGATAAATGAAAATCAGACAGACAAATGATAACAAAACAAAAACAAATAATATAAGATAAATTATAATCATTACAGCATCTTACTTAGGTATTTATCTAAATGATTCTTAAAGCTTCGAACTGAACTACATTGCACTACCCGTGCAGGAAGTTTATTCCATTCATTAACTACACGGTTGGCAAAGTTGTTTCTACCTACTTCCAAATTGAATCTATTTCCGGACAGTTTGAGACCATTGTTTCTTGTCTGATTCTCATTCAATGTAAAAATTTGGTCACTTTTGATGTTGTCAATTCCCTTTAAAATCTTAAAGACCTGTATCAAGTCACCTCTGAATCTACGCTTTTTTAGGGAAAACAGATTCATATGTTTTAGTCGATTTTCGTATGATTTATTTTTGATATTTGGAATCAGTTTTGTGGCTCGCCGTTGTACATTTTCCAATCTGTCAATGTCTTTAATGAGATTCGGTGACCATACGGAAACAGCATATTCCAAATGTGGACGAACTAACGATTTATATAACTTGTTAATGAGTGATGGACTTTTGAAATCAAAAGATCGCGCAATCAGTCCTAGAATCTTATTTGCTTTCTCAGAGGCTGAAATACACTGCTTGGATGATTTGAGGTCGTTACTGATAATTACGCCGAGATCTTTTTCACTATCCACTTTTGTTAACGAATTTCCAAATTTTTGCTATTGTACTTGTTAGAGAGACTGGTCTATAGTTGTTAGGGTCTTCTTTATTTCCCCCTTTATATATAGGTACTATATTTGCTTTTTTCCAATCTTCTGAACTTTTTTCCAATCTTCTGGAATTGTGTGTGTGTGTGTGTGTGTGTGTGTGTGTGTGTGTGTGTGTGTGTGTGTGTGTGTGTGTGTGTGTGTGTGTGTGTGTGTGTGTGTGTGTGTGTGTGTGTGTGTGTGTGTGTGTGTGTGCGTGTGTTTAGTGGGTTCTTCTCATGCAAGACACACTACGACGACCGCATCGTCCTGGATAACAGCAGCATGTTTCCACATTAATATTATCCATCTCTATAGTATCTACTCGTATGTATCCATGTCTCTCTCTCTCTCTCTCTCTCTCTCTCTCTCTCTCTCTCTCTCTCTCTCTCTCTCTCTCTCTTTCTCTCTCTCTCTCTCTCTCTCTCTCTCTCAATCATTCTCTTCACTCTGTCTCACTCACTCACCTATTCGTTTGATTTAATGTTATATTTTACATAGTTTTCTTTTCTTTTCTTTTATTCGGTTTTTATTTCCTTCTTCTGCCTGTAGGCGACCACTCTAACGAAAAAAATACTTTCTTATAATGACCAACTCCTGTTCCTCCATTTGTTGTCCCTTTTAGTTTGGCTTCTTGTGGTTGAAGGGCCATCATAGTCTCTCGCCCGTTGATCAAGATAAAACAATGCATAGGTAAATCTGTCTGTATACCAAGGGCTTTTTCCCCCTCATAAGGGAGGTAGCCAAGTCATAGACACGCAACCACCCCCCACCCCCCACCCCTTCCACTTCCATCCACCACCTTTATTTCCCTCTCATTTTAGCTCCACTTGGATGAAGGGTCATCCCTGTCTCCTGGCTACTGCCTGCATAGTTAAATAGATAATTAATAAGTCAATTAATTGATAAGTGATTGTTAAATTGACAAGCAAACAGACAGATAGATGAATAAATAAATAAATGAACAGAGATCGAAGAAAAATTGAATAGATAAATAGATAATGAATAAATAAGAAAATATAGAATAAATAAGTAAACAGACGAGTAAGGTGAGGAGTCTACGCTAAGAGGCTTGGACTGTTGGGGCATGTAATAATCACTGCTGGGAATCGGAGAGAAGTGCGGGATTCGAACCCACAGCTTAGCGGACGCGAAACCAGCACGCTTCCGTTGGCGCCACAGTTAGACGACGTGATGAAAAAGTGAAGGTAGAAAAATAAGAAAAAAAAAAACCGAGATTAAAAAGCAAACAAAGAAATAGAAACCGTTCACAGCCCAATCCATATCTATATATATATATATATTTGTGGATTTCTTACGAGAAGCAGTTTGACAGCTTTCTTGCGGAACTAAAGATAACTGTACGGCAGGATCCGGCTGCAGCCTTGAAGGCCGTTTGCCAGCTGTTCTTAGGTGTTCTCCATCTCGTCTGGTTCCGGAGTTGAATGAAATCGCCTGGCGGCACTCAGAGTGAAAGGAAAAGTACCACCCAGTACGGATTTTTTTTTTTTTTTTTTTTTTTTTTTTTTTTTTTTTTTTTTTAACACAGACTAGTGGTCCCCAAACTTTTACAAGCTGTGGACCACTTCTCTCGTTGTAAATAGAATGGCGGCCGCCAAAAATAAACAAATGAATAATTAAATAAATAAGAAAAAATAAATAATTAGGTCAAATAGATTAACATATAAATAAATATATAGATAACTATGAATATAAAAAACAAAGTAATGAATAATTAAGACATATATTATAGAATAATAGATTATTAAAATAAATGTAAATATGAAATAGATAAAGTATAGAGTAAATGTAAAAGAAAATAAAGATAAATAGACTTCACTAGCCGGTGAATCCTGGCGGGCGCCATGATAGAGTTGTGAGGGCGAGCTGCACAAAGAGGTGCCGCTGAGATGGACTCTGGTTGCCGCCGCCCGATTAACATGGACGAGAAGTCGCCGCGCATGGGCGGTTTGTAGGCGCAGCTGTAGTCTTGGAAGATGTTGATGGGAAACGGACGTTCCCAACAGTGCGTCTCTTCCAACAGTGAAATCTCCAAGGTGAAGCCTCCGTCATTCGGAAGAAGAAAGAAAGGGAAAATCTAGAAAGCTCCGGATCCCGGAAGCACTCCTTTTCTGGTATCGGTGTTGGGAGGGAACCCGGCCTCAGCCTCAATGGTCCACTGCAGGACCGGCCTATTCCCTGAGGTACGATGCGGACTTCCATCGGTACCTCACCACGGTGGCTTCATCCGGCTTGGTAAGGTTGGCTGTTTGGTCAGAAGTGCTGCTTCTCGGGAAGTTGTTGTGAAGTTGTTGAAAAGTTGTGAAGTTGCTCGGGAAGTTGTTGTGAAGTTGGAACGGCTGTGGTTTGGAATGAAATACGAAATCGGTGTCATCAGCTAAGTTTGTTTAATTCGTTTTAATTTCGAATATTGGAGATTTCCGATTTTCGTAGAGATTCCAATAATAGAGAGAGAGCTATCTGTGATACGGAAGACTGCATAGTCCCAGAAGCGGCCGTTGCAATTTCGGCTACCCCGCGCGATGGCTTGGCATGGCCACCTCGCAAGGCCATTGGCCCTGTGGGCTGTGACGTCATTCTCGGCCTGCGGGGAAAGGGGGGGATTGTCCAGGTGACTTGGCAAGAGACCGATAAACACGCTGTATGTACCGGTACTTGGTTTACAATGATTTCAAAAGTTCAAGTCAATTTTAGAAAAAATACTTAAAGGAAATATTCATTATCATTTTTATTATTATTTTTATTTTGATTTTCATTATTGTTATTATTATTATTGTTGCTATTATTGCTATTGTTACTATTATTATTGTTATTATTATTATTATTATTATTATTATTATTATTATTATCATTATTGCTATTGTTATTATTATTATTGTTATTATTATTATTATTATCATTATTATTATTATCATTATTATTATTGTTGTTATTATAATAATTATTAAATATTATTTATTATCATTATTATTATTATTATTATAATTATTATTATTATTATTATTATTATTATTATTATTATTATTATTATTATTATTATTATCATCATTATTATTATTATTATTATTATTATTATTATCATTATTATTATTATTATTATCATTATTATTATTATTATTATTATTATTATTATTAATTATTGTGATTATAATAATAAATGAAACGACCTTGCTGTGTATGTATTGCGTCTTGCTGCATTGCGTTTGTCCCAGGCCAGTTGGCGGATGCAGGGATTACCCATCATCCATGAGGAGCTGAGATGGGAGAGATGGAAAGGGTGGTGGAGCGGAGCGAAATGGGTGGGAATAGGTACGTGCCTCTGACTTGGCTACCTCCTTTGTAAGGGAGAAAAACAAAAAAATCGATATATAAATAGATTACTATCATTAGTAGTAGTAGTAGTAGTAACTGTAGCATTTGTGGTAGTATTAGAAGTTTAGTAGGAGTGGTAGTAGTAGTAGTAGTAGTAGTAGTAGTAGTAGTAGTAGTAGTAGTAGTAGTAGACAGATCCTGATTGCTTCCACCACACAGTTCCACGAGGATGGAGGTCGTTTTTTATGTATTAAAGTAGTAGTAGTAGTTGTAGTAGTAGTACTTTGGGTAGAGGTGTTGTTGTTGATGTCACATTTAATACAAACATATATTTCTTCCAACACATAAAAGGGCTCACAGTGAAAACAAGTAAGATACTGAGCACAGCGGTTACATTAGTTACAAGCCTCGGACAGCAGAGACTCGAATAAGTGTATACAGGCAACTGACCAGAACTACACTTAACTATGTATCCACAGCATAGTACCCAACAATTAAGAAAGCAAAGACAGACTACAGATTAAAGCACTAAGAATGATAACAGTGACTTGTGGACTGAATATGTGGCTGTGGCCGGTTTCCAAAGGGACCGCGGATCTCCCGTAATGAGAGAGAGAGGGCGGGATGGGAAACGGATGGATTGGTTTTAAGGTAATTGATCCAGAGGAGATTTGTGTGCATGTGAACTCGTAGCTGTGCTAGATTTTTCCCATCTATTGCGTTTAATTCCTTTAAACGTGCACCCTTCCCGAGTCGGGTAAAATTACTGTGGTGAGGTATGGGTCTGTATTCCTCCATGGGTATAGGCCGACGGGCCTGCATCGGACCCCCCCCCCCACACACACACACACGCACGCACACCCTTCCCCCTCCCCCGCCACACCCTTCGCCAGCCCACACATCTCTACTGTCATGTCATACGGATTGGCACATCTCAGGCTGCCCTCACTCACCCCCCTCCTTCCACCTCCCTTCCCTCCACCCTGACTCCCTCCAGTTGGCTCGCAAGGCACCGCCAGCCCCACCTCTTGTATTCCTTTCTGCAATTGGCCGACGGGGTGCCCACACCCACACCAGGTATCCCGAGGTCTAAATAAGAGCGAATAAGCTCACTTGAGGGAAAAATGGACGTTATGACGTCACGAGAATAGATTGACGTCATGTAGCTAGTTTTTTTTTCCGAATTGAATTCGACTGTTGTTGTTCAGACCTTGAAGAAGTCTTGCTATTTTTTTCTCGTCGAGTTGGCGCGTTCACCGTTCATCTGAGATCGCCCGAGCGCTGCATGGACTTATGCAGTGCATGCATGCAAGCAAGCAAGCATTAGGACCTCTTCTTCTTGCTTGCTTCCCCGTGAGCGACGAAGGCAAATTGGCAATGATCATCGTTGACAAAGAGATCAGAAAACAGAGTCGCAGAACATATCAACCCAATGATATTCCCCGCTAAAGAAATAAAATTTCTTCAATTGTTTTCCATTTTCACTTTACATAGACTCACCAATTGCAAAGGAAGTATGACATCATGTGGCGTACATATCGTATTCGATGTCTGATGCCAAGTTCCTTCGGGGAATCATAGAGCATTGCTGGGATGACTTTGTATCAAATCAGCGACTGATCCGTGAGGCTCAATCAAGGATTCTTACGTCCAGCATAATTCGTGAACGTCAGCTCTGGCGATGTGGGTGTGTGACCCGGTTCCGCTGATCCTAGGGACAATCCGTAGGAGGCAGCCCTCGCTCCAAGAGACAAAGGGTACGCCCACAGAACTCACGGTCGAGGCATGTCGACCAATCCTACCTAGAAACGTTTGGAATAGGAAGGGTGACTGCATGGGGGCTTGCTTGGGGAAGCCGTGGGGAATGGAGTCGGCGTTTGAGTGAAGTGACGCGCCTCTAGGCGTATACTACCAATTGATGATGTTGATAAACTGGAATCAACGCAGCAGTTTAAGGAAGTTTGATTGTATAAGTAGGATTAATTGATGTACCAGAAATTTTGTTGGTAAATACTCCTACTATTGCGGTCACTTAGTCATATCCCATGATATATTGGAACCATATATATATATATATATATATATATATATATATATATATATATATATATATATATATATATATATATATATATATGAACCAATAAACGGAGTGGATGGGAAATGTAGAGTTCCAGGAAAGAATCGTAGTGGAGAGTTGATGGTGGAGGTGTGTCTAGAAAGAGAGTTGATGATAGTAAATACATTGTTTAGGAAGAAAGTAAAGCATAAGTACACATGGGAGAGGGTGGTGGATGGAAGGGGGGTAGACAGAGCGTTAATGGACTATGTAGTGGTAGATAGGAGTATAATAAGAATAGTTAAGGATGTACATGTTCTAAAGAGAGAGAGTGGGGGAATATCAGATAATTTTCTGGTGGAAGATAATTTGAGAGTGGAGGATAGATGGAGAAAGAGGAAAAGGACAAAAGGTAGGGAGGTGCTTAGAGTGAACTGCTTAAATGAGAAAAAAAAAGGAGAAGGAGTACAAGAAGAAGCTGAGAGAGGAGTGGGAGGGAGTGAAGGATAGAGTAGAACTAGGAGTGGAGGAGGAATGGGGATGGTTCAAGGAGGGAGTCACAAGGTGTGCAAAGATGGTGTGTGGAACAAGGAGGATGGGAGGAAATAGAAGGAAGGGTAGTGAGTGGTGGGATGAGGAAGCAAAGAAGGTTGTAGAAGAGAAAAAGCGAGCTTTCACAGATTGGTTACAAAATAGGACGAGGGAATCATATGAGAGGTACAAAAAAAAGAGAAGTAAAGCATAAGATAAAGGAGGTAAAGACGAGAACAAATGTGAAATGGGGTAAGAGTATATCAGAATCTTTTTAAAGTAATTAAGATATGTTTTCGGAAGAAATTAAGAGAAGAAGAGGAGGAGAATTAAGTAGAGAAGAAAAGGTAAAAGGTGCAGATGGAGAGATGATAATGGAAGAGAAGGCAGTAAGAGGAAGATGGGCAGAGTATTTTAGGGAGTTGCTAAATGTGAAGGAGGATAGGGAGAGAAAGGTAGTTGCAGTGGGAAGTGCTGAGAAAATGAGAGTGATGAGTGAGGAAAATGGAGGGGAAATAAGGAAGGATGAAGTGAAGGCAGTTGTTAAGATGATGAAAGCAGGTAAGGCGCCTGGCCTGGATGGATGCCATGCAGAATGTCTGAAAAAAGGAGGTACAGTTATGGTGGACTGGCTGGTGAGGTTATTTAATGTTTGCTGGAGAGAGGGTAGAGTGCCGGAGGACTGGAGAAGTGCCTGTATAGGTCCACTTTACAAGGGTAAAGGGGACAAGTGTGAGTGTAGTAGTTTCAGAGGGATTAGCTTGTTAAATGTAGTTAGGAAGGCTTATGGGAGGGTTTTGACTGAGGGGATTAGGAGAGGAACAGAGGGAGTAATTGGTGAGGAACAGTGTGAGTTTAGGACAGGTAGAGGTTGTGTAGATCAGATTTTTGTGGTAAGACAGATATGTGAGAAAGCTATAGGAAAAGGTAAGGATGTATTTTGGGCTTTTATGGATTTGGAAAAGGCTTATGACAGGGTAGACAGGAAGGCACTGAGGGAGGTTTTGCAGATATACGGGATAGGAGGAAAGCTTTTAGGAGCTGTCAAGAGTTTTTACGACAGTAGTAGAGCATGTGTCAGGATTAGAAATTGAGAGAGTGGTTCGAGGTAAAGGTGGGACTTCGTCAGGGATGTGTTATGTCACTCTGGCTATTCAATTTATACATGGATGGGGTGGTGCGAGAGGTAAATACAAAGGTGGTGGGTCAGGGATTGGAGATGGTTAAAGAAAATGGAGAAAAGTGGGAGATAAGCCAGCTGTTGTTTACTGACGACACTGCGCTTGTAGCAGGATCAGAGGAAGTTAGTGACAGTTTGGGAAAGTGTGTGAAAGAAGGAAATTGAAGATAAATGTGGGTAAAAGTAAGGTGATGAGATGTACAAGGGGAAAAGTGGCAGCAGACTGGAAGTGAGTATTAAGGGAGAGAGACAGGAGGAAGTGGATAGTTTTAGATACTTGGGTGCGAATGTGGCAGGAAAGGGAGGAGTGGAGGTGGAGGTAGAATGTAGATTGAGAGAAGCGAGTAAATGCCTTGGTGGATTAAAAAGTGTAATGAGAAATAGACATTTGGGAATGGATGCAAAGAGGAGATTGTATGAAGGAGTGATTGTGCCAACAGCACTGTATGGGGCAGAAACATGGAACATAAGAGAGAGAAGGAGAGGGAGTTTGAATCTGTTTGAGATGTGGTGTCATCCAGGAGGTGCCAAGATAAGAGGGAGGGAAGAGGGTAGAGGGGAGTGGAGTGTGATAGGAATGGTATGGGTGGGAGTGTTTTTTATGCCTTTGTTTTTTGGCTACCTCCCTTATAAGGGGAAAAAAGTTTTTGGTATATGTATGTATGTATATATATGTATATATATATATATATATATGTATATATATATATATTTATATATATATGTATATATATATACATATATGTATATGGATATCTATATATATATACATATATATATATATATATATATATATATATAAATATATGTGTGTGTGTGTATGTGTGTATGTGTGTGTGTGTGTGTGTGTGTGTGTGTGTGTGTGAATGATCTTGCATCAACTCTGTTGTAATAGAATTCCGGAACATAGAAATCGATGAAATAATAGACGACGAAAGGCGAATTTGCACAGCTTTGTTACACACGGAGTCAGCATCCACCTGTCTGAAGCAGCGGGGATATACAGTTGGCGTGGCACTGCGCATCGCGTTGTGGAATGTTTGCCGATTGTGCGCAGCGAGAGGGCCGACTGAAGGCTCACAAGCAGGCACAAGTAAACCATCGTAGCATTCATTGCTTCATTAAAGTTAATTCTCTTTGTCATCACGAAAATATCTAGTTGGTAAAACAATTTTTTTTATTAATTTGTCTCCAAAAAAGGAGAAACCTAAGGTAAACTTTTTTTTATTCAACATGAGGAAAAATCCTGAGTGATAGGATTAATTGACCATCCATTAAAATACCTGGGCCTGGACCTTGTCTTTTCAAAGTCCTATATACGCAGCGCCTGTCCAGATGTTTTGAAAATCTCGTCGGTGTTCTGGGGACGCGTCCGTGCAGGCCGACATGACGTCACTCACAAGCCCCGCCTTCCTGCGCGTCGAAGGAATCTTTATATTTAGATTTTGTGATCTCCTTTGTTTTGCGATTTCAAATACTAGCTGGGTGGCGAGATCGCGGGCTGCGACAACATAAGGGGACTTCGTTATAAGGGCAGATACCCATTCTATGCATTTAGGACCTTCTTTTTTTTCTAGGGGGAATACGTTGTCAGCGAGCAAGAGAAAATTAAGCCATTAATGGTAAAAAAAAAAAAAAAAAAAAAGGAAGTGCGGGGAGTCAAAGCGGTAGTTAGGAATCTACGGCAGGAGGCACTGAATACCTGCGGCCGAAACCGTCACCTTTGCCCTATTTATGCATTTTGGGGACTGTTAGGAGGAATGGTAATTAATCGGAGAGTAATGCGTGACTCGAAACTGCGACGAGGAAAATGCGAGACCAACACGCAGCAGGGGAGACAAGTGTGTGTGTGTGTGTGTGGATGTGTGTGTGTGTGTGTGTTTATGTGTGTGTGTGTGTGTGTGTGTGTGTGTGTGTGTGTGTGTGTGTGTGTGTGTGTGTGACAGCTTAGATAAGTTGTTTTTATCTTCGCGCTCCTATGAGATATATAGAAGAAAAACGCGAATATAAATATCCTGGAAATCTGCGTTCAGGAAAGGACCAAGAGGATGCAAGTAGGTTACACCAACTTGTTGTACAAGAAAAACGTCTTTTATCCCCCTAAGCTACCGAGAAGTTTCCACTGGACAAAACAGTCGAAGACTTTTTTGGCAACGACAACAAACGTAAAAATGTAGGAAAAGGTTGTTCAAATTACTGGGATCATTTTCAGTGAAATGATAACCCTTCAAGGATAGATTCTTGTATTCGAATATGATGGAATATCTGCGAAGGAGAGAGGAAAAGTCGCGCGTGTATTCTGCAGACGTCGATCGCAAGTGTCCACGATGGAGGACTGTCTGGGACTGCTGCCAAGTGGCGCAGTTACCAACTAGTAAATACAACAACGAGGCATCCCTACACCTTAGCAGAACTTCCTTTTAATCTGTTTTACTTTAATTTATTGTATTCATTCTTATTTAATTTTATCTAATATTATTTTACTTAAATTTGTTGTGTTTTATTTATCTATTTGATATCCATTTCTTCGGTCGAAGTTTTAGTTTGTTGGTGTGTTTTACTTCGGGGATATATATATATGTATATATATATATATATATATATATATATATATATATATATATATATATATATATATATATTGCAGATGTGCAAAAAGAATATTTGATAACACCAACTATTATCACCAAATAATACTTCAAACATACATACATATACCAAGGCTTTTCCCCCCTTACTAGGGAGGTAGCCAAAAAGAAAAAGGTATAAAATCATTCCCACCCATTCCATTCCTGAATACACTCCACACCCCTCCACCCTCCCTCTTATCTTAGCACCTCCCGGATGACGGGTCATCCCTGCACCTTGTCCACTGCCCTGGGTCAGAAGCAGTGTAGCAAGACACAGCACATCCACAGCAAGGCCACTTCATAAAATCGGCGACCCCCCCTCTCCGTCCCCTCCCCTCATGCAGAAAAGGAGAAGACAGGGAGAAATCCCCTCGGGCTGCGTCAACTTTTTCTCACACATACTCCCTTACCCCCCAACTCCCACCCATTCCACCTCATGGATCACAACACCATCCATATACAACCATTCTCCATTCACCCCTGTCTTCTGTCCTCTCCCGTCCTTCCTCAACAGACATTCCCCTCTTCCCCAAAGCCCCCTTCACCCCATCCATCCACCTCATCCTAGGACGTCCCCTCATGTTCACTCCCTCCACATCTGCCTTCCACACCTCTTTTAATAGTCTTTCTTCACTCATTCTTTCCATGTGTCCAAACCATCCCAATACTCTTTCATCAACCCTATCTCCCAACTCCCTTTCCACCCCTGTTCTCCTCCTCACCTCCTCATTTCTCACTCTATCTAGCCTAGTAACCCCCATCATACTTCTCAGACACCTCATCTCAAACACATTCAAACTCCTTCTCTCTTCCTCTCTTATGTTCTATGTTTCTGCCCCATACAGTGCTGTTGGCACAATCACTCCTTCATACAGTCTCCTCTTAGCATCCATTCCCAAATGTCTATTCCTCATTACACTCTTCAATCCACCAAGGCATTTACTCGCTTCTCTCAATCTACATTCTACCTCCACCTTCACTCCACCTTTTCCTGCCACATTTGCACCCAAGTATCTAAAACTATCCACTTCCTCCAGTCGCTCTCCCTTAATGCTCACCTCCAGTCTACTGCCACTTTCACCCCTTGTACATCTCATCACCTTACTTTTACCCACATTTATCTTTAGCTTTCTTCTATCACATACTCTCCCAAACTCTGTCACCAACTTCCTCAATCCCTCCTCCGATCCTGCCACAAGCGCAGTGTCGTCCGCAAACAGCAGCTGGCTCACCTCCCACTTTTCTCCATTTTCTTTAACCATCTCCAATCCCTGACCCACTACCCTTGCATTTACCTCTCGCACTACCCCATCCATGTATAAGTTGAACAGCCAGGGCGACATAACGCATCCTTGACGAAGTCCCACCTTTACCTCGAACCACTCACTCTCTCCATTTCTAATCCTGACACAAGCTCTACTACTCTCATAAAAACTCTTGACAGCTCATAGAAGCTTTCCTCCTATCCCATATATCTGCATAACCTCCCACAGTGCCTTTCTGTCTACCCTATCATAAGCCTTTTCCAGATCCATAAAAGCCCAAAAACATCCTTCCCCTTTCCTATAGCTTTCTCACATATTTGTCTTACCACAAAGATCTGATCTACACAACCTCTACCCGTCCTAAAACCACACTGTTCCTCACCAATTACTCCCTCTGTTCCTCTCCTAATCCTCTCAATCAAGATCCTCCCATAAGCCTTCCCAACTACACTTAACAAGCTAATCCCTCTGAAACTACTACATTCACACTTGTCCCCTTTTCCCTTGTAAAGTGGAACTATACAGGCACTCCTCCAGTCCTCCGGCACTCTACCCTCTCTCCAGCAAACATTAAAAAACCTCACCATCCAGTCCACCATCACTGTACCTCCTTTTTTTTTTTAAACATTCTGCATGGCATCCATCCAGCCCAGGTGCCTTACCTGCTTTCATCATCTTAACAACTGCCTTCACTTCATCCTTCCTTATTTCTCCTCCATTTTCCTTACTCATCACGGTCATTTTCTAAGCAGTTCCCATTACTACTACCTTTCCCTCCCTATCCTTCACATTTAGCAACTCCCTAAAATACTCTGCCCATGTTCCCCTTACTGCCTTCTCTTCCATTATCATCTCTCCATCTGCACCTTTTACCTTTTCTTCTCTACTTGATTCGCCTTCTCTTCCTCTCTTAATTTCTTTCCAAAACATCTTTTTATTACTTTCAAAATTTTCTGTCATACTCTTACCCCACTTCACATCTGCTCTCCTCTTTGCCTCCTTTACCTTTTGCTTTACTTCTCTTTTCTTTTCTTTGTACCTCTCATATGACTACCTCATCCTATTTTGTAACCAATCTGTGAAAGCTCGCTTCTTCTCTTCTACAACCTTCTTTGTTTCCTCATCCCACCATTCACTACCCTTCCTTCTATTTCCTCCTGTCCTTCTTGTTCCACACACCATCCTTGCACACTTTGTGACTCCCTCCTTGAACCATCCCCATTCCTCCTCCACACCTAGCTCCACTCTATCCTTCATTCCCTAAAACTCCTCCCTCATCTTCTTCTTGTACTCCTTCTCCTTTTCCTTTTCATTTAAAGAGTTCACTCTAAGCATCTCCCTACCTTTTGTCCTTTTCCTCTTTCTCCATCTATCCTCCACTCTCAACTTACCTTCCACCAAAAAATGATCTGATATTCCCCCACCCTCTCCCCTTAGCACATGTACATCCTTAACTCTTCTTATCATAATCCTATTTACCACTACATAATCCATCAACGCTCTATCTACCACCCTTCCCTCCACCACCCTCTCCCATGTGTACTTATGCTTGACTTTCTTCCGAAACACTGTATTTGCTATCATCAACTCTCTTTCTAGACACATTTCCACCATCAACTCTCCACTACGATTCTTTCCTGGAACTCCACATTTCCCAACCACTCCCTCAATTGGACCATTTCCTACCCTAGCATTAAGGTCTCCCAGTACTATTACATTGATATTTCTCCCTAAATCCTCTATGCACTCATTTAAATCTATCCAAAAAGCCTCCCTTTCTTCTACACTCTTCTCACTGCCAGGCCCATATGCACTTACAAAGACCCACATCTCCTTTCCCAGTTTCACCTTCATCCACATTATCCTTGAGGAAACCTCCTTCCACTCCACTACACGTTTACCTATCTC
>NC_134781.1:5021480-5026480 GCF_046742065.1 Oratosquilla oratoria | reverse complement strand
TATATATATATATATATATATATATATATATATATATATATATATATATATATATATATATATATATGCAATAAAAACACTAGGAGCGTGTGTTCACAAATGCGTAAATAACCACTAGGAAAAGTAAACTAACGAAGCAGAGCGCTTTCGTGTAATTACATCTTCAGTGCAGATACAAAGAAGGAATTCTGATAATTCCTTCTTTGTATCTGCACTGAACATGTAATTACACGAAAGCGCTCTGCTTCGTTAGTTTACTTTTCCTAGTGGTTACTACGCATATATATATACATATAAATATATATATTATATATATATATATATATATATATATATATATATATTCTATGGTAAACTCGGTGAATGTTTTCAAGGAAGTATTGCACCTGTTATTTTACAGTTTTATTTATATTTGTTTCTCATTTGTGTTTTTGATTTGGTTTAACTGCGTTGGATTATAACGGTTACTGTGGAGACCTGTCCCAGTGTACCAAATTCCCCCTATTTATGTACATTTCCATTGCTACCACTGTATTACCCTGAAGACGAACCCCGGACAGGGTTCGAAACGTCGGAATAAATTGACGAACGTCGAGTCCAGCGTATACTTTCTCCCGTAATATATATATATATATATATATATATATATATATATATATATATATATGTATATATATATGTATATATATATATATATATATATATATATATATATATACAGTATATATATGAAGGACTTCCACATTACCATGAAATAAAGTGTACAAAATAACCACGAGATAAAAGGAACTTGAGGACAGTAAGTACTTTCGTGTATTACATTCTCAGAGTGACAAAGACATAAGTGCTTTGGCTAAAGACATATCAGAAAGGGACACGGACAAAAGGGGACAAAAGTGAGGAATATGTCCAAAGGAAAAGGATGTGGAGTGATGCACTGACTGACCCAACCTGCCCTCACTTGACCTGACTAGAATGAGGTCAATCTGGCGGCTATTTCTGAATAATCAATTCGGTACACACGGAAAGTAGAGAGCAACGCCAAGACACCCGTCTTGTCGAGGAGTTCGGTGCAGTCCTTGTCCAACGAACGCCCCTGTGTTTTCTTTCTCTCTCTCTCTCTCTCTCTCTCTCTCTCTCTCTCTCTCTCTCTCTCTCTCTCTCTCTCTCTCTCTCTCTCTCTCTCTCTCTCTCTCTCTATCTCTCTCTCTCTCTATCTCTCTCTCTTCTCTCTCTCTCTCTCTCTCTCTCTCTCTCTCTCTCTCTCTCTCTCTCTCTCTCTCTCTCTTCTCTCTGTCTTTGTGTGTCTCTCTCTCCCTCTCTTTCTCTCTCTCTCTCTCTCTCTCTCTCTCTCTCTCTCTCTGTCTGTCTGTCTGTCTGTCTGTCTGTCTCTCTCTCTCTCTCTCTCTCTCTCTCTCTCTCTATCTCACTTTCACTCAAAAAAGCAGCCTCAGATAGGTAGGAGTGCGCGATAATGTAGTTAAAAACACTTTCACTACACGAGACGCGTATCTGCAGAATGCCACTTTCCACAGCCCGATTGTTTGCGGTGGATAGATAACACCTTATCATCTTGTCAGCAAGTGTTCATAGTCCATCA
The DNA here is from genome assembly GCF_046742065.1 of Oratosquilla oratoria. Lineage (NCBI taxonomy): Eukaryota > Metazoa > Arthropoda > Malacostraca > Stomatopoda > Squillidae > Oratosquilla > Oratosquilla oratoria. The sequence goes on along the minus strand of NC_134781.1, from coordinate 5,024,880 downwards.
TAGAGATGATGGACGCGGCTGCAACCTTTTCCCTTCGACACGATGGCCAGTGACCAACTTTATAAATTTTGTTCCGGCTAAGGACGAACAGTTTTGTTCAAAAGTCTCAACATTGCCAAGCCTTTCGTACTAAGTGGCACTTCCCCTCTCCTCTTAGGGGTTGCGTCATTCATTTCCATGAAGGCTTCATCAGTTGTGAAAAGGTGGTAAGACAACTCCGAAGAACCAGATGAAGTGGGACGGAAGTTACATGTACCAATTGAACGGTATTTTGCTTTATTTGATTGTATTGTATTTCTTTGTCGTAGACCTCTTTTGGAAGACCTTCTTTTCAAGATCCACTGTGGTTTTTCCATTGTTTATTTATTATTTTCTTCTAAAACATGGAAAATGAATAACTAAATGTGTATGTGCCAGACTATTGTGTTGACTCTGAATTGTTACTACAAGTTCGGGAAATGGCGTTGGTGCAATGAATTGATATAATCACAGTTATTTAACTATCCGAAGTGGGACATCGTGGAACAGCTCCCCCTCCTCCCCTCCCCACCTTCTCCCCCGAGGTCCTCTCCTCGAACTCCTGGAGTTTCTTCCGCGAATCCAGAGTCCCTCACGTCCGCGAATTGCGGGTCGCGAACTGCGAGTTCCTTTCGCGGAAGTCGGGTTATCTTTCGCGGACCTTCACGTTAAAACTTCCTCGAAACATCATGGCTTCGTTTGCATTTATTTTGGTCACGGCCTTATAATCTATTCAGATGGCGGGGAAAAAAAGTCACTCCCCGAAGAGGGAAAGGATGAATTGACCTCACTATGGACAATAATCCTCTCTCTCATCTCTCTTTTTCTCTCTCTCTCCTTTCTCTCTTCATTTTCCTGGCGACCTTAAATCTACATCTGAAGGCCATGACCTCGACTTCAGAGGTCTTTGTAAGCCTTTCGTTACCGACGAGGATCCCGCGGGAAAAAATAATCCTGGTGGTATCAGATAAGATAAAAAAAAAAAAGTAAAAGTGCCACCCGGCAGGCCAAGGCCCAGCCGAGACACAGACCGCGACCCCTTCGCTCCCAAGGGAGGGGCAGGGGGGGGGAGTGCCACGGGAGAGAAAAATCGCCTGGCGACAGTCGGGAATAAAAGAGGGAAGTGCCACCCTGTGCGGAATGTGGGGGGAGGGTTGGGGTGCCTGGGGAGCATTGGGGGAATCTAGTGACACCCCTACGAACCAGAGTCATGCAGTATCCTTTTGGCGACTCGTCCCCCTAGGAAGAAAGCTGATCCCTTCTTCGCTCCAAAGTAAGAAAGCGCTCCTTATCCGAGACGAAGGAGAAAAAAAAAATGACTTGACTTCCCAGGGACGTCACGGAGATGTATCCGACCTTGTTTTAGTGTCGGGAGGGGGGGGGAGTCGTGTCGGTTGTCGACATGCTCCGCCCCCTTGTCATTCGGGTTTTCCCGCCCTTTTTTTTCCACCCGTCACCAAACACCTCCTCTGCGAGGTGGCTAGGATTTGAATGCCTTTGTCGGAGCTTGTGTGGGTTTGAGATCTTCTTTGTGTCCTTGTTAATGCCGCCATGCGTTGGCTCTCGTATCGGCACTCACTCGAACAGCCAATCCTCTGCCTTCTCGCCACCAGATGCCGGTGCCCTGGAATACTGTTGACCTGTATGCACAGAGTGGATTTGTAATAAGACTGATAAAAGAAATATCCTGCATAATGACTTCCAGTACATATATATATATAATATATATATATATATATATATATATATATATATATACATATATATATATATATATATATATATACATATATATACATATATATATACATATAATATGTAATATATATATACATATATATATATACATACATATATATATATATATATATATATACATATATATACAGTACACCTGTGTGTATGCATATATATGTGTGTGTATCTGTATATGTATATATATATATATATATTTATATATATATATATTACACACACGCACACACACAAATACACACACACACACACACACACATATATATATATATATATATATATATATATGTGTGTGTGTGTGTGTGTGTGTGTGTGTGTGTGTGTGTGTGTGTGTGTGTGTGTGCGTGCGTGTGTGTGTGTGGGTGGGTGTATTTACCTAGTTGTATTTTACGGAACGAGAGCTATGCTCGTAGTGCCCCGCTTTTGTGTGTGCATGTGTGTGTGTGTGTGTGTGTGTGTACATGCGTGCATGTATATATATATATATATATATATATATATATGTGTGTGTGTGTGTGTGTGTATATATATATATATATATATATATATATAGGCAAGGTATAAATATAAAACAAAATGATAATGTAAGACATGATATTGAAACTCGAAATGTGTCAAAAAGAAATAATCACGAGTTTCTTAAAACCATGTACTTCAATGCTCGTAGTATTAGGAACAAATTTCAAGAAATACAGGCGTATGTCAAAAGCGAAAATCTCGATATGATAGGAATAACTGAGACATGGTTAAATGGTACAGAGTTCGAAACTGAATTTAATATTGCGGGATTTAAACACTTTCATCAGGATAGAAACCACAAGAAAGGTGGGGGTGTTCTGTTGTACGTTAAAAACAATGTTCATGTTTGTGTTTTAGAGAAAGTGAAACAGGATGCATATGATAGTTTGTGGGTTGAGTTAACCCAAACAAATGGACAAAAAATGAATATAGGTGTAATATATAGGCCAAAGACATTATCATTAGCAGACGAAAAACTATTATTTCAAGAACTGTCTAGTTTCTGCTACCGGGATTTATTGATAATGGGTGATTTCAATTTACTGACATTGATTTGATGACCCTTGAACATGGCCATATAGGTAGTCGCTTGTTTGATTTTCTTGGTGACAATTACTTAATTCAGCATGTAAAAGAGCCCACAAGATATGGACACTTACTCGATCTTTTGATCACTAGCCGCGAAAGCATGGTAACTGATGTAGAAGTCGGTGAATCTGTTGCAAATAGCGATCACAACTTAGTTAGATTCAAACTCCTAATTTTTTTTAGAATAGATATTTGTTTTTCTAAAATACCCGATTTCAGTAAAACTCAGTTCATAGGACTACGTCAGGAGCTTCAGCTTACAGATTGGGAGGCAAAATTAAACGAAAGACCTGTAGATCAGATGTGGGAAATATTTCAAAATACGCTCACTAAGATGATTCATACTTACATTCCTTTTAAGGACAGACGTCCCCCAAATCAGGCTCGCCCAAAGTGGCTCGACAAAGAAACTGAAAAAAGTATTGCTAAAAAGAGACAGGCTTATAAGAAATATAAGTGCTCGGGTGCATCTAATGACTATGAAAGTTATGTATCAATACAGAGAGATTTAAAAAGGACA
>NC_134781.1:4998980-5013980 GCF_046742065.1 Oratosquilla oratoria | reverse complement strand
AGTGTGAACAGGGCCTTACTGTGTACTAAGTGTTTTGAGTGAAGGAAGTGACCTGGGATGCCCCTCCGCCGACCGTGGAAAGTCTCGATGCTCCAATATCCGAAGAGGAACGCGCGGGAAGAACAGACGCGAGCGTACAAAGAGAGAGAAAGAGAGAGAGGGGGGCGAGGGAAGAGGGGAAAGGGGATAACTGTCCATGCACAGAGAGAGCGACCCTCCTGTTAGTTGCCAAGGGCTTTTTTTTTTTCTTTCTTTTTTTGTGGTCAACCGCCAGGAGGTCTAATTGTGTCTCCGGCATGCGCGCCTTCCCGATGATGACGACGACGACAGACGATCCCTTCCGTACCGGGTGGTATTGTCCTTGCTAGCCTAGCTGCAGCCCTCGGATTTATTTATCTCTATAATTATTTACTTATCTATCTATTTTGCTCTTATGTTCATTCTCAACTCTTCGGGCATGTATATTGTCTAGATCGTTTTGCAGTAACCCACAGTCAGTATGTGTGTGTGTGTGTGTGTGTGTGTGTGTGTGTGTGTGTGTGTGTGTGTGTGTGTGTGTGTGTGTGTGTGTGTGTGTGTGTGTGTGTGTGTGTGTGTGTGTGTGTGTGTGTGTGTGTGCGCGCGCGCGCACATGTGTGTGTGTGTGTGCGTGTGGAGAGAGAGAGAGAGAGAGAGAGAGAGAGAGAGAGAGAAAGAGAAAGAGAGAGACAGAGAGAGAGGGAGAAATAATTACTTTATACTCTGTAACCTCGGGAATGAATGGCGGTTTAAGCAAGCCACGGCGCCAAGGCAGAATAAAGACAAACACATACATGCAGGCACAGTCGATCGGCCGACACGCCTCGTGACGTCATATTGGTCGTTCTCTCTCCGGAAAGAACCGCTCTGTTCTTGTTTGGGGTTATGCGTGGGCCGTCTTGCAGCGGGCTCACTTCCTCCGCCGGGGCTCCACCTGGTCGGAATCCATTTCCTATCTTCCCTTCTCCCTCCTTCAATGATGGAATCTGTTGAGGCTTTCCCTGCTCCTTGGGTAGATCAGGGACCTTCTCCCTTAGCTGAATAAAATCACCGGACGGAAGCTATATATATATATATATATATATATATATATATATATATATATATATATATATATATATATATTTATATATTTGTATATATATATCGAGGACTATAATAGTAGTCCTTGATATATATATATATATATATATATATATATATATATATATATATATATATATATATATATATTTATATATTTGTATATATATATCGAGGACTATAATAGTAGTCCTTCATATATATATATATATATATATATATATATATATATATATATATATCTTTATATCTATATCTATATATATATATATATATGTATTTATATATATCTATATATCTATATATATATATATGTAGATATATGTATATATATATATATATGTATATATATATATAAATATGTATATATATGTATATATATATATATATATATATATATATATATATATATATACACAGAGGGAGAGAGAGAGAGATGGACGGCACTCCCTAACTGGTGGTGTGATCGGAAGCGTGCTGGCCTCGCATTCACATGGTTGTGGGGTCAAATTACTCACTCCTATCCAATCAACAGCAAACACTGACTGTTTGTTACCTCTCAGAACCGTTCCCAAAGTGCAAAGTAGGGCAAAGGTGCGGTTTCGGTCTGAGCCAAGAATCACCTCCCGGCATAGGCTCCTCGGCTTCTGCAACCCAACGGCTTCATCGATTGGTCGCTTCGTCTTCATCTGATACCTCGGGTACTATTATATAGTATCGCAGGTGACGTCGGCGTCCTCAGCTTTAACAAGGGTCATCTCTCCCTCGAAACCTCTTCCCCCTACTTCTCCTTTGCCGCCGCCGACACAAGATGACTTCATTCACCTCCGTAGGACATCCCCCCCGCACCCCCCATTCCCCCCTCTCCCTACCTCTCATTCTCCCTCTCTACCCTTCGCTTCTCTCCCTTCCTCTCCCTCTCCCCTAGATCTACCCTCTCCCTCCCTCTCCCTGACTAATCTCGACATCACACAAAACACCTGAGGAGGACACAAGCTCAGGCCCCAGAAGGCCTAAAGAGGGAAGTAAAGGAGTACAGCTTTTGAGAACAGTACAAAATTGGATTGAATTACCATCGGTAGTTATAGGAGTCCCCTCCACAGAGGATTTCCAAAAATATAAAAATATATATAAAATATGTAGAAATGTATATGTGTATATATATATATATATATATATATATATATATATATATATATATATATATAAGATATACATTGACAGAAGGCCACCAAATAGAGAAGCAAAAATGAACAAAGGACAGGGCACTCGGACACATATACTGTAGGTGCAGAACGGCGAAGGGGCAACGTCACCACGAGCATCCTGGGAGTCCAGATATGCAGTGGTTAGATTTTGGAACCGATAAGAATAAAGACAAGGCTTACACACACAAACACGCACATATACACACGCGCACACACACGCACACACGCGCACACACACACACACACACACACACACACACACACACACACACACACACACACACACACACACACACACACACACACACACACACACACACACACACACACACACATACATGTATACAGTATGTAGGCTTTATATGTATGTATATATATATATATATATATATATATGTATATATTATATATGCATATACATATATATGCACATATACATATATATATATATATATATAATGTGCATATACATATATATATTATATACTGTTTATATATATATATATATATATGCAAAGTAGACCACTTGGAAAAATAAACTAACGAAGCAGAGCGCTTTCGTATATTACACCTTCAGTGTAAAAAGTGTTTTGCATTAAAGATGTAATATACGAAAACGCTCTGCTTCGTTAATTTATTTTTCCAAGTAGTCTATTTTGCATAAGTGAACACACGCACCCGTGTTCTTATTAGCATATATATATATATATATATATATATATACATATATATGCATATAGATATGTATATATATGCATATACATATATATGTATATATATACATATATATTATGTGTGTGTGTGTATATATATATATATATATATATATATAGCTTATACGCATACACATATACCACTTTTCTTATGTAATACTTGTTACTATGGAAATATATGGAACGAAAATACGACAGTTTTTCTTTAGCTCCAGACGCTTTGGATACTTTGTCATGGCGTAGGCGTTTTCAAGGAGGCATCTCGGTCATACGAAGTCGGGCTTGTGTCAAAGTGGACGCAGCTTACTTTGACGTTGTGTGAAAAAACTCTTTCTCTTTCCTTACGAAACGAAAACAATACCTATGAGAACGAAGCATTCCTTTACGAACTTCAAATCAGCTCTACTCGATATTCGATGGTTAGAAAGATAGAACATTAATACAGGTAATGTTAAATGTAATAGATACGTATTTTTTATCTTGGTTCTCTCCCATCATGGTTTAATTACGAAGTTGAGTAGTGCATGTGGGGTGTTTAGTATTGATAAGCTTATATATTTCACATCCGTTCATAATATTGTTTACTTTGTCATTCCCGACCTTTACCGTGTAATGTATGGGTTAAGGCGTAATTTGTATGGCGGGTACGATCTGAAAGTAGGGCGATAGATTGGATTTACGGAAATTTCTCTGTACTGTTGTCTGTGTTGAGACTCGTTTTGTGCGGGACAGGGACTAATATCGTGGTGCACGTTGGAATGCTTACCCCCTTTTCTTACAGAAGATCTACATAGAAGAATAAAATAGCCTGGTAGCTGCCAGTAAATACTAAATGGGAAATTCAGAGGCAACCTTTGAGGATAGAATAGCTTAGCAACAACCAGATTGACAGGATATGCCCCCTGAATTGAAAAGATAGTAATACCATTTGTTCCTTGTTATCATCATCATGGCATTATTTTCCTTTCCTGCCATATATTCGCCAATAATATTGCTTTTGAAGTTTTGTAGTGGCATAGTGCCCTGCAGCATCTTAGCCCCTGTAAGAAATTAGACATTGTCCAAACAACACAAAATAATGTCAAGAATAAGAATATACTACTATAAACTACCTTCACAGAAGAATTATGCTCAGAAACCAGAATACTTCACATAGAGCAGCAGAAGAGAATGATTGGTTTGAAGATCTATGTAAGTGCCCTCAAATGCCCCACCTCCTCACATCACACAAAATAGCCTACTAAATGCAAAATAAAAACCTCAGCAGTGCTCTACTCAAATGTCTATTATAACTTGCCCCACAGTACCCCATGGTATATCCACACTAAAAAACATACACATACTAAGATCACAAAACAAGCACTTCACAGTAGATGGCCAAATTGACTCCATCAAACTTCCTTAGAAGTCTACCCATTTGCGAAGTTGTCCCCCAAGAATTACATAGGCATGCTTATGTTCAGGTCACCACCCAGCATTAAGAAAAAAAAATATCAACACAGAATTGGCTTGGCAACAGACTCCAGTTGCCCCGGGTGCAGCTGCATTGCCTGCAACACAAAAGATAAAGAGTACCTCGTGCTGTCCTGTTCCACACTCGCTCAATCCTGACAGCAACACATAATCTCTTCTCTTGCTGACTTGTGGGTTGGACTGGTGGCTGTGGCTAGTTTTCTGGAGGCTGCGAGTTTCCTGCAAGAGAGAACTGGAGCTAAGGATTGATCCACATTGTTATCCTTATGTGTGTTGAACATTGTAATGTAATCTGTCTTATCCTTATGTGTAGTTGTTGCATTGAAGGTATTTGTTGTCTGTTGCCAAGCAATTCTGTATTGGTGCTGATAATGTGTGAATTCAAGATGACAACCTTAATGTAGATGTATTTATTTGATTGATTTACCTAATTGTAATATACAGGAAGGGAGGTGTGGTTAGGGGTTTTTCTCTCTTATTCTCAAATATAAGTTTGTATAGTTTCAGGAAGAAAGGCTGGGCTGTTGTCTGTGTTGTGTTATTATGGTATGTGTCACCAGCTAGTATGATGGGTACAGGTTGGATGTCTACCCTATTCGCATAAGACAGTCATAGAAAACTTGGGGAAGTTGATGTAGAAAGAAAGTGAGATTTTGGGCCTGATTTGAAAGCTGAGCACCAGCAACTCAGGTTGCATCTCTTGATAGAAGTGAGGGTGTTGGTGTGCTTTGGAGGTTGATGGCAGGGAGATGTTCCTGTTTGATTTTCATCCTGTGGATTAATGACGTCTTTTTACCTTCTCCTCTTCCTCTTGCTAGCTGGTGACATAGAAACAGACCCACACAAATACAGCACAGACAACATTCTTTTCTTTTTTCCAGAAATCTATGGGAGGACCCATAAACTGACCCTGGCCATTATAGGGCTATGGGTCTCTTGTTAGCGAAACTTTTGCCAACAGTCATTATTATTCCATCCCATGGAACTGCCTTATGCAGCTGCCCATCACAGGGTCCTTCTGAAAGTGCTTCACCACAATAAAAAGGTTTAAATAAAGTTACATGGCACCAACTTTAATAGATTTAAAGTAGATATAGTAAAGATGCCAAAGGGTTGCTTGAGATAGGTTTAATTCTTTTGATGTTTACATTAGTAACCTGAAGTTCAATAAAATTGATTGGCAGTAGAATAATCATGAGTTGAATATAGATGCCAAAGGGTTAAGCACAGCATTTGAAGAGCCATGCAATATATAATTTTCATAAGTGAGTAAAGAACCTAGTCCATAATTTGTGCAAGTGAATAGATCACTATTATTGATAGCAGTGGTGGCTGTGTTTGAATATTTTTGTAGACCATGGGATTCTTTTTTTTTTCTAGATCCTTACACTGGCATTTCAACAGAATAATTGTGGAGAGAAGGAGGGGCAGATTGTTTATGTGCACTGGTACATGGCTTATCACACTCAGCTGGGGGTCTTTGTACTGATAGTCATGCAGCATTTTTTTTTTAGACTAATCTCCACGCAAATAAGAATGCTTATCAGTTTTAACCTCTATTATCCCTTCCTTTTAGTGTCCTCATTAAATCTCTTCCTTATTGTCTCAGTAACACCACTTCTTTGGTGTGATGTCTTTGAGGATAAAAGTGTTTCTTATCGGGGATGAAATACAATTTTGCACTGAGCCTTTATTGGGGAGTTGTTGGACATGTTTTTCTATCATACAATTGCATTTTACCTGTAGTGATGATCACATGCTTAGATGATGCTTTCATGATGATTCAGCATGGTACTTAAAAACCTCACTTAATGTTTTCTTAAAGGACTTCCTTTTGCTATTGGCGAAGTATTGGTTCCAACAAGATGTGCATAAGGTGTCAACTTATTGCACAAATCATAAGCTAGATTATTCATTAGAAGTTTGTATTTCGTGTTCTTATTTATATATTTATTTTTTGGAAACTAGTTTTCTTCAGATCAAAGGATGATGGAGAATGCAGTGGGATCAGCATAAAAACGGTAGAACCAGATTGACATCATTTATCACAGTTGTCTTACATCTAGTGGCCAACGCCACTTCCCTTTTTTGCAATGAGTAGGTTTACATGACATTAAGCATGAATATATTTGAATCCAGTTTCTTTTAACTTTGTACAAAGCTATTGAATACTTTTTCATGTTCTTTGTCAGAAATTATTTTTTCCCTTATGATGCATGGTAATCTTGTGAAATTAACTTGCATACCATCAGCCCCACATCAGAAATGGGATTCATCCTCTCTTAATGGGGCTTTTTAACACATAAAATGAAAGTGTTGGCCATTATGCTTTCATAAAACATATTCATTGTGGATTTTACTGATGCTGGAATTAGCATTGTCTTATTTGACTGCCACAGTGTTCAGTATCCCAATTTCTGTGCTCATATTACATCAGATATGATAGATGCTCATCTTTATTTCTTGTATAAGATGAAGGATTTGTGGACATGAGTTTTAACATGAAAATGGCCTCCGTATTGTCGATTATCGAACCAGCAGAAGTGATATGTGAAAAACCTCATGGTATTGCATCTAACATGCCTCTTCATTTGTGCATTGTACAGCTTTTTGCGACATTTTGATTGTGTGACAATCTTGAGTCTCTTTACTCTTGATTGTTTTCATTGAGTCAGGACTCCATATCCAATCTACTTGCTTAGTGTGGATGCTTTGTGCTAACACTAATTAGTGATTTTTAGATATTTACCTGGCCCGAATAGGTTTCTTTGGAATAAGAACCATCACAAAAGAGAGGATTCTCTTTCATGCTTACACTGGTCAGTACCTGTGGGAATTTGTCTGTGATTCTTTTCAGAACCATATTTGGACCACAACCAAGTTGTACATTGAGGTAATAATTCCACTTTCTTTTGTTATGTTTTGTCATTGGGAGATCCAGGAACTCTTCCACTCTGTTGCAGTGGTACTTTTTAAGGTGCTGGAGTTGTCTGTACTTCAGGTGCTCCATGATAATTATTCATTCTCACAACTTTGAATAATGTAAAGATATTTTGAAAATCTATCAACATACCAAGATCTTTTTCCCCTTTATAAGGTGGGGTAGCCAAGTCAAAGGCACATACTTACTCCGATGATGGATATTGCTTTTTACTATGCAATGAACAGGTTGCCATTGTAGGACTGTGAGCTCCAGCACCATTGGCCCCCCATGCTTCCACTTGACATTTTCCCTCTCATCTATGACAATTCCATAAGTGGGAATTCAAGATACCCATTATTGCAACTTTGCTTCAAGTTTATATACATTTTTTCCTGTTCTATACGTGCTAATGTTGTGCATCCTTTATATTTGTGCTTTTTTTTTTTTTTTTTTTTTTTTTGTCGTCACTTTCCTGCTCTTAAATGAATAACCTTTTTAAAGTTATTGTTACATAAATCAATTACCTTTTTCCTCTTGTAAGGGGCCAGTTGATTCAAAGCATGCCTTGACTCGTTGTTGGGGTAGAAGAAAAGGTAACAGAATCTAGGAATTCTTTTATAAATTTGTCTGAGAATATTAATGTAACGAAACAAAACATTCATTATCCAATTTTATTTTTGTTTCAAATTATTTATTGTGGTTTCCCAGTGTCATTGCCCTATTTTGATGGATTCATTCATTAGTTTTACTTAGTCAAAAATAGTTTATATTAAAAAAAAATAGGCCTAACCATTGATGAATAGGAAGTTAGTCCCATCACACATCTCGCACATCTGTATTTATGAATTCATTAAAGTATTCCATTTGACCTAGTTTCCATTCCTTTTCTTTGTCAGAACCTCATCCAGTTTAATTTCTCACTTCCACCTCAAGCTCCTTCCAAGAACTCCTTTCATATGTATTTCTTTTTGTTTTCCGTGAATGTCCAGAAGTCTTATTAAATTGCCAGCCTCTTCAACTCGCCTCTCAGTATCTCTGCTCTCATACCTCTTGCCCTATACTGTATATTCACAGTTTTCAAAGTCCCAACTGCTTAGCTACACTTATTAGGCTACCATTAAACTTTGCTTTCTTTAACTCTGCATGACTTTTGATTATGATTCTTCCTTACAATCAAAACTGCATTGCCATAATATTGATCTGGCATTTATCCAACCCTCTGCTTTTACTTTTCTCAACTTTCTCCATCATGATTTTTGTGGAAATATCATATGTGATTATATACTCTTGTCCATCCTATGTCCTGTCTACACATATTAACGGGCTGTGTTATGTTCTCTTTATTCCTTACATATTATTTATACTTCTGAATACAGTATGGCAAAAGGTTTTTGCCATCACTTTTTCCACCACCTTAGTTCCCAGTCTGTTATTTATAACCCGGATACCCAGAACCTTTGTTTTTACCAATTCAGGTACAGATGAAGGATCCCTTTGTTTATTTCAGAGGTACCTTCTTGTTATTTCCCACAAATATCACAAGTAACACCTAAAACCTAGAAAATAATAACTGGATGCATTAAAACAGTAATTAAACATCTTCACTTAAGAGCCTTCTTATAGAGCAGGAAATGAGAAGGATAAGCATAAAATTCAACGCAAGAGCCTTCAAACCCACCCACCTATTTTGTTACATCACTGAAACATGGCCCACCAAATGCAAAATAACATAACAGAAACAGTATTCTATAAGAACTGACCCCCAGAACCACAATACATCCATTAGAAATATAAACACTTGGATAAAAAAACAAAACAATGTTTTCATAGCCAAATTCTTTACTTCACCAACCCACAGAATACAACTCAGCAGTAGAACAATCACTTCCAAGTCAAGCATGATATTCAGGTCATCACCTGCACTTAAAAAAAAAAAAAAAAAAAAAAAAAATATATATATATATATATATATATATATATATATGTATATGTATATATATATATATATATATATATATATATATTCATATATATATATATATATATATATATATATAAAGAGATAAGATATATATATATGTGTGTGTAATAATAAAATAAATACCAAAACATTTTCAGACAGAAAACCAACATCATTTGATACAAAGGGATACCATGAAGATAAATAAAATAATCTGGGATCACTCACAATAAAAATATATATATGTGGAGGTAGTGAAGATAGGCACTCCTTTACTACCAGGGGAAGGGTGTCAGGCAGGTGAATAGAATAGCTTGGCACCAACAAGAAGAAAAAGGAAAATAATTCTTTGGTGAGTGCTTCTCTCGTTGGGGCCAGTATTGCAACAAAGAGGGAGAGGTGAGTAGTAGTAGAAAGGAGGCATAGCAGAAGCAGAAAGTTATTGGAATTTCTTTTTGAGTAAAGATGAGTCCAATCATGAAAGGAATACGTTAAACAAAAGGAGATGTGCCGCCTAGTGTGAAGGTTGGTCAAAAGGAACTTGACAAAGGTAAAGTTGGCCTTCGAGCCAAAAATTTCATAAATCAATCATCAATCAGAGGTAAAAGTGTTCAATTATTTGGGAGACAATGTATGGTGAAATTTTGAATTGCAGGAGATTGTAGCACTCATTGCAGCAGGGTAGTGGTGGGAGTGCTCGAGAAAGTATGGAGAAGTAATGCATCATTGAAGATGTTAAAAACAGGGTTGCTTTGTAAAAACGACTTGTGGTCTCTAGGGGGAAATATAAATGGTAGTGTTATGATAGAATTGGAGTGTGTACAGCTTAAGGTTGGGGGTCAGGATAATGATAATTGATGCCTCTGGTTTTGCTGACTAGAAACCCGTAGCCCCACAGTAGTCTCCAGTTGTCCTTGGTCCCTCCAATAAATCTCTATTGGAAGAGAAGTTGTATTAGCGTGGGTCTGTTTTGATGCCACCGGCCCTGTGGATACCGTGTCGAACTCATGAATAGGTGGTCGTGAGTTCGATTCCCGAGACCCGTTGCGGACTTGCTGCGTTGGTTCCCGACATCCCTGGCCAGGTGGGGAGGCGACCTATCATCAGCCTCAAAATCACCAGCGGCTTGCCGCAGCTGACAGGGCTTTGCTCTACCAGGGGTTTCTCACTTCCCACTTCGCTTGGAAGAGAGCAATTATTGGATGTTACAATGATAACAAAACAGGGTAGTATAAAAAACAGACCTGTATAAAACATTGAACCTCAAATGCTTCCTTGTTTATGAAGACGAAGAAAAACTTTGGGGGGTTAGAAGAAGTAGGCAGGACAAAAGAGACAAAGACAACGAAGGTGTTGCAGGTGAACTGTTTAGCGCCTCTGACTCACGGCGATGCGGGCCCGAGATCGATCCCCGCCTATTGACCTTCGATTTGTCTGTACATGAACTCTGAGCTCTCATAAGGAGGGCAGTATCTATCACAATGTAAATACTGTCGGTGTGTACATGTATCGACAACCCCAGGCAATAGTTGGCCATATTGATCCTAACCTAACCTAGCCTAACCCAAGGCACAGAAACCATAAAGAGTGACGTCGATATCCTGGTGCAACTCAGCCTGCAGATAGATTGCACTATGGCGCACTGGGGTCGTTGTTGCACTATTTCTTTTAATATCCTAAGTGCCCGACGTACTTTAAACGGCCAAGCGCGCGACGAGAGAGGCGTCACCTGTAAGCGGGCGGGGTTCCCACGAGACTGTCGTCGAACTTTGGAATATGCCTCTACCTTTAAATGTTAGGAGTTTGCCCTGGAACGAAAAAAAAAAAAAACTGTTGACAAGTTCGTACGCGGCTGTTCCAAGGTTCAGCTTCCGCAACGGGATGTACTCCCCCCCCCCCCCCTAATTGCCTGGTGACTGTCGGAAAAACTTGTTCAGCGTCGTGGCGGGGGAGGGCGGTACCACCGCATCTGGTGTGAGAAAAAAAGAAAACACCCGACGACAACCAGAGAAAAAAATCTAAAATTGGAACAGTTCTGCAAATCGAATTGAGTGTGACCCACTTTGGCCGGCGGCTGGTCGCGGCGTTGCCTTTGGGAATACGGTGACGGCACACTCGACATTTTTGTCTTTATTCTGTCTAGCAGCAGACTATTTTATTCAGTTGGTGGGGGTGGGCCGTTGTTGGTCTAGCGGTAGGAGGTGAGACTTTATGATTTTATCATCAGCTTCCTCGCCCCCCCCCCTCGTTACGGTGACGTGTAACGGCGCTGTGTCGTCCTACGGATAGAATCGCGGGTGAATTGTTGGCTACGAGATGCTGTGTCATATAATCACTTTTCCTCCAGACGATTTTATTCAGTGGCGAACAGGGTTTACGGGATGGGATTCTAGTCAAGAAACGAAGTTTCTCTTTCTGTTGTAGACTCGATATATGGTGATAACATAAAAAAAACGAAATCTGTGATTCACCACAAACCGTCAGCCAGTAAATGGTCGTGCATCGACGGATCACATTGTTTACCTCTGTCGCCAGTAACCACATCCTTTGTACTTGGGGACAATGTTGTGGCAAAGGAGAGAAAAAGGGCAGCAGGACAGAGAGGCAGGGAGAGAAAGAAGACAAGTCACTGGTTGGCTCTTTAAAACGACACGGGAACAGCATTTTATTACTATTATGACCAGCACACTGGGTGCTCGCTGGTCGAGCGGTTAGAGCATCACTACATGCGGCAAAGATCGAGGTGATAGCAGTTCGAACCCTGCCCCCAGTGAGTTGGATCAAGGGCATGGTTAATTAAAACCGCTGCACAACGTCCTCTGTAGCCATCTGATGGGAGTTTCACTTCTCACTCTCGCCTTCTGTCCCCTCGCTGCTACAGAAGGGTGTGGAGGGGCGGGGGTGCCACGGAGATTAGCCCCTGTTCACACTAGCGGTTTGAACCGCGACGGAACCGAATAGTCAAGGAAAAACTGCTTTGTATGTGGACGCCTCCGTTGACTTGCATTGCAATTGAACCGCAGCGGTTGAAATCGCTAATGTGAACAGGGCTTTAACCTTCCGTAGCCGTGGGACCGCGGTTAAGCATCTCAAGGTGTGCCTACAAATCTTCATAACCTTCTGAAACCAGGCGGGGGGAGGGGGGCGGGGCGGAGAACTCGTGTGTGGACAGTGGGTAGGGGAGGAGGGGGTTCGCCACCTTGTGCCATATTTAGCACAACTTCTCCTTGGTGGATGGCCAAGTGGGTGTCTGAGAACGGGTTACCTTCCACCCACACTCTCCCCTTCCCTTCAATTTCTGTTTCGGGTTCAGCCACGGGAATGTAGCGTTGTTGCATGGCACCGCGTGGTATTTACACTTTCCATGACGACAGTGCCTCTTGTCGCCGGCGACAAACTGTTTTACCCATCCGGTAAATGCGTCATTATGTCGCTACCGTATTTTCCGGCTTAAAATGCGCATCGGGTTATAATGCGCACCCATGCACTTCGTTATCTCAGTACACAGATAGCGAGCACCGACGTATAACGCGCATGCCCGATCGCCATCTAGCGCGAGAATCGAGAACACATTTTAATTGTTCAGTAATGTCACTGTTATGATAAAAGCAATCGGCACATTATTCGGTATTGTCCAAGCACTGAAAATTAATCAGCACCCTTGGAAAACAAAAAACGCGCATAATGTACGAATTACACAATGAATACTAGTATAATCCGCATGCATTTAAAAGTTTTTAGTGTCCGATCGAATGGAATTGAAGTCCACAACGAAAGTTCACAGGTGCGATAAAACAACCAGCACATTGTTCAGTAATATCCTAATGCACAAGTTTGTAGGAAATATACAGAAAAATTTCGGGATTTTTACAGAAAATGTGCATTTTATATCTTGAGGAAATAATTCGTCTTTATCATTTTTTATTTAATACTGAAACAAACTACAGACGGTTTCGTTTTAGCTTTGAACCTGCAATGATGGTGGTGAAATAGGACAGTCTCTCATCGAGGTGACGTTTAGTTCATATAACTCCCGAAAGAGGGTGTTGTAGTCAAGTGTTTGACACGAGTTTATGAACTGCCGCAACGGAATTTATACCATACCTAAAGTGAAGCAACAAAGCCAACATAAATATTCTAACTAGGATGCTGTGAACATGGGCAAATATCATGAATATTGATCATGTTTCATGGTGTTTAGGCCTATTTAAACATGAAAAATAAGATTCAATAGATACCTACCTATACCAAATATTTATATAGCCCATGCTGGCGTATTCTTTCATGTCACCATGGCTGTTCTTTTTGTTCTCACGGAACGTCACGGAGAAGTGTGCCGTCCCGACTTTGTGACGGCCAACGTGACGTTGTTGTGAAAAAATTACGGGTACACACACAGCCGCAGAATTTTTATCGTAGGCCGTAGATAATGCGCACCACCGGATAACGCGCACCCCCCATTTTTAGGCCCTTCTAACGGAAAAAAGTCGCGCACTATACGCCGGAAAATACGGTAATTGCTTCATTATATCGAGGACGGACTTGTATCAGCTCATCTAGAGCGATTCAAGAAGGAAATAGGCAAGAAATGGTTTGCCAACACAGTGAACGAATGGAATAGAGTTAGTAACCATGCACTGAGCGCTGAAACAACTGGTTGTTTTAAGAGAAGGTTAGATAACTTTATGGGCTGGAATTATAGGTAGTAATGGAAATAAAACTGCCTAATGTAGGCCTTATGGTCTCTTGCAGTCTCCTTCATTCTAATGTCAGGCCCTCTTTCACTGAATGATATCGCCTGGCGGCAGATAGAACGCATACCTCACTCCTCAAGACGGATCTTGGAAGTTGCAGGAAAGATCGGTGATTCTTGTGTGATTTTCCTTTGTTACCAAGGCCGTGGCTGCTTCGCTACGCTGCCCTTTGTCCTGGCCACAGTGGACGGCGCCTGGTGACTTTGTTGATGGTATTGGTAGTTGTTCAGGGAATACCAGCGCTTCTATCCTTTGGGATATTATAGCACCGAATACATTAGGTGAACGAGGTGAAGGCCAGTGGAAAACAGGGACAAGAGAAATTGTCAGCATTCTTCACAGTGGAAATGCGCCTACAATCAAAAGAATGCTACGTACCTTTGGTCCGTAGAGATGCCACTAAACTTAGTCCTGGCTACATAAAACTAAAGTTATTGATACCTCAGATGGCGAATTCACTTTCGTTGACATCTCAAAGGAGGTTAAGATAAGTTCACGAAGGGGTTTAAGACTATTGGCGGTTGAGTTTTACTGCTACGATGACAATTTCTTGATATCCTGCCGCTAGCCGATTCAATTCATCCGAGGATGGAGGGTGAGTCTTTGTATCGAAGGGGGTTAGTCGGGCGGTGGGGGAAAATAACGGGAACACATAAAGTCTTGCCTTGAAACTGTTACGTCACCCGCTTCTTAAAACGTGGAAACCCAGGGCGGAGGCGATTGGCTGTTGCACTCGCAAGGCGCTGCCTGATTGGCCGAGAAGGAGGCGTGTTGGGGGCTGGCCCGCACAGGTGATCAATGAAATCAGTGGAAAGGTTTGATCTTAATTTCCGATATATTTTCCCAGTTCGACAGTTTACGTTCTTCA